>NW_015644861.1:507015-527782 GCF_001515625.1 Sinocyclocheilus rhinocerous
GATGGGTGGGTAGAGACTCGTGTGTGCGGGATGCGGGAGAATAAGTACTCGCACTAGACAAACTTAATCGTGCCCGAGCGCATTGACCCCCAAATCCCGGTTCTTTTGACTAGTGTGACCACTCTGTGCCGCGCTCAGGCGCGGTTCGTTTAGCCGGCCCTGGCTCGGTTGGAAGAGGTGGGCCACAGCGCGGTTCAGTTGGGCTCGGGCGCGGTGCGCATGTAGTGTCAAAGGCCATCAACTGACAAATGGGAAGCATCACCATTCAAGTCAGCAGAAAGAGCCAAAGCTAGTTTACAGTAGAGGTCTGCGCAGGACTATATTTTTAGTCTCGCTCCCGCAAGGTTATATTCCGCACCCGCTATATATTCACTCTTTGTTCACTCGCTGTCCGCTTATAATAATTTTCTTCCCGACCCGACCGTTCCCGCTAAATTTAGATCTCGTTTACAGAATCTCACATTTAAATTTCCGCTACTAAAAGAAAGATAGGCTGACAAATAAAAGTGTAGTCTGCATGCAGCATGATTGCGTGAACATTTCTGAGCGGCAAAAGCAATAGATCTGTAAAGCAATATATTGTGAGAAGGCCGTATGTCACCGCGTCCCAAACGACTCAGAATAATAAACCACAAAGTTGACAAAACGAAGCACTCCACTGTGCTGAGCGAGAGCGATTCTCTGCTGTCTTCACGAAGTTGTGAGTGCTGCTGCAGTCTTAGGTCCACCCCATATGCTTTCATTGGTTGAGACGCGTGATGACGCTCATCCCAAGCCAGTAACCTACTACTGATCAACATCCCACCCATCCTGTGACCCATGGTTTGTCTGTGTGTGTATTCAGAGCCAGTGAGCAACGGACTTTCATAATAATAAAAAACTGCGTTAACGCGCGATAAAATAAAAAGAAAGAGCTATAGGCTAACAAATAAAAGTGTAGTCTGCACAAAATTGTAGGCTGATATTTTATTCATCTTGTCAAGAGTCTTGAATTTATTGACTTTGACTTGAATTTATATGAATTATCTTATTTTAAGCTCCTTATGTAGCCGAATCTGCTCTGGTTTGAATGGGCCGCCTCCAGTTTCCCCTGTTTTGCTGCCTCCAGCAAGCACTGTAACGTCGGCTGACCCTAGTTACCTGTGGTTGGCCAGGCCGTGCGTCACTCAGAAAACAACAGACCAATAAGAAGAGAGGCTCATGAATATTAATTAGACAGGCCAAAATCGACCTGTTCTCAGCAGAGCTCCTGAAGAAGGAGCTGTATAAATATATTGAGATGGTTTTTGGTACTTATACCGCAAATATATATTCTTAAGGACATCAAAACCTAAAATAAAACTCCAGAAAGGTTTACAGTATGGGACCTTTAAGACACAAAATTTGTTTAATATTTTATGTAACACAGTAGGAAAAAAAAAGGGTCAGAGAAAATAAAAATGTTGTACAAAAATTGTATTTCTTATTTTTATTCGTCTTGTCAGGATACAGTTCGTTTAACGAGTTCGTTAAACGAACAGTTCGTTTAACTAATTTACAACACAATAGGAAAAAGTGTCGCAAAGAGAGAAAAAAAAAAGTAGGTTGTACAAAAATAGCCTATTAGCTTATTTTATTTGTCTTGTCAAAATATGAAAAAAATATAAATTTCACTGTTTTTAACAACATAGCTGTTATAACAATATAGCAAAAAAGAAAATATATATATATATATATAAATTTTTTACGATGTATATATCATATACACTCTTAAACTTTTTTTTTTTTTGAAGTTGCAAACAAAACAAAGATTATTGGAGTAAGTTTTTTAGTCTTTCTACTTCAAATTTCACTTTAATTCAGTGTGTTACTTGCTGTTTTTGTAATTAATTGTGAAATTTACAAGCAATTTCTGAGTGAATGTTTTTTTCAGTGTAGTCACACTTTAAAATGTATTAATTTCACTATATCAACAAAATAGTACAAAAATGATAAAGAATTTATATATCATATTTGTAAAAATGTCTTTATCTTACGCTTAAAAAACAGCACAGTAGCCTGATGATAAGAATCACCAATTTTGAGGAATTAATGAGAATTTGGGGGGAGGGGTATGCTTAATTGGCATAAAAATAATGTGAGAATGCAATAAAAATTTTTATATATATATATATATATATATATATATAGGGGTAAAATGTAACATGCTCTCTTGAGATTCTAATGCTAGCTAATTGTTGTGAGCATCTACGATTACTTCAATCTGACTATTCAATGATAATGTGCTCATTGGCTGTAATCACACCAAGGTCACAAAATCATTGAATTTAATGGGCCAGAAAGATCAAACAGTAGAGAAGGAAAGAAAGGATTTAGATTACCTTGGCCCATCGCATGTTGATAACCTTTAGATGTTTCTCCAGTGGTTTGACTTTATCAGCTGGGAGAGATGAGCCTTTGCTGTTGATCTGATGAAGATTTTGTTTCCTGCTCGGCAGTTCCACCACCCGGGCCTAAGGATTTTCACATACACATATTAATTATCTGCTCGTCTTTGTGATTAATGTTTGGTGATTTGCCTTATGGGAGACCTTGAATGTGAATATGGAGCTAAAAGCTACGTTTTTTTCCCATGAGCTAATGGTATCTCTTTTGAGCAAGTGATTTTTACCTTCACTTTTTCTAATGTTGCACTTAGCTGTTCCTTGTGACCTGCTTCTACAGGAAGTGCAACCACAGCCTCTGCATCATCCAGCCAGGACTGAAACTCCCCCATGTCTTCATTTAACTCGGCAAGAACAATTTTTGCCCCTGCAGACCTAAAACACACAGCAGCCATATTTACAGTGGGTATAGAAAAGAATCACCACCCTTTAAAATAATCACATTTTGTTGCTTTGCAGCATGAAATGAAGACGGACACAGTTTTTGTTTTATCCAGCTGTATTTACTCAGTGCAACTTATAACATCCAAGTGAAAGATATAACACCAACATGTCAGAAAAATATAACTAAAAAAATCACTGATTTGGAAAAATATTCACCCCCTTGTGTCAGTATTTTGTTGAACTTCCTTTTGCTTTAATTACAGCCTTTAGTCTGTTGGGATATGTCTCTACTAACTTTGCACATCTAGACTTTGCAATATTTGCCCACTCTTCTTTGTCAACAGATTTTCCTCAAGAATTTGATGGTATTTTGACCCATCCATTTTTCCTTCTATCCTGACAAGCGCTCCAGTCCCTGCTGCAGAGAAACACCCCCATCACAGGATATTACCACCTCCATGCTTTACTGTAGGAATGCTGTTACTTGGATGGTGAGCTGTATTGGATTTCTGCCAGACATATCGCTTGGTGTTGAGGCCAAATAATTCAATTTTAGTCTCATCTGCCTCAGAATCTTCAAGGTGCGTTTTGGCAAAGCTCAGTCGTGACTGCATGTGGCCCTTCTTGAGTAGTGTATTGTTTCTTGCAACCCTCCCATGCAAGCCACATGTCATTTTTAGGAGGGGGTGATCCTTTTTCCAACTCAGTGATTCGTTTTTTTTTTTCCTGACATGTTGGTGTTATATCTTTCACTTGGATGTTATAAGTTGCACTGAGTAAATACAGCTGGATAAAACAAAAACTGTGTCTGTCTTCATTTGAGGCTGCAAAGCAACAAAATGTGATTATTTTAAAGGGGAGTGTTTTTTTTTCTATACCCAGTGTATGCATTCTTTCAAAATAAGGACAAAAGAGGGCAATTATGTAGGTGTTTGCTGCTCAAATTGAATTATGCTAAGATATTCAAACGTGCGCGGCACTCTAGCAAGCTGTCTGCATTAATATGTCCTGAATTTTTACTAACCGTCTCTTGATCTCAGTGAGCTGGTTGGACACTTTGGCCCAGCGGGAGTTGATAGAGGCAAGCTGCTGTTTAATGTGGTCCCTGTCGTCCTTACTGCACTGTGGAGTCAGATCTGTCCCAAGAGCATTGAGCCCCTTCACTGCTGCTTCCTGTTTCTCCAAACCCCCCTGGAGCTCCTGGGAAAGTAGAATGTCGCAGTATGGATGGTCTGAAACTAATCTAACAATGACACTGCCTACAAAAATCTGGTATCACTTTCTATGAAACCTGTATATAATGATTTATTATTGTTAATTATTTTTTAGGAGTAATCCACCCAAAAATGAGAATTCTGTGATTATTTCTTCAAACTCATATTGTTCCAAACCTGTATGACTTTCTTTAATTCGGTGAAACGTTAAAGAAGATATTTTAAAGATTGTTGGTAACCAAACAGTTTCGGTTTCCATTGATTTCCATGAGATGAACAAAAAATACGATATAAGTCAATGGGAACCGAGACTGTTAAATTACCAACATTCTTCAAAATATTTTCTTTCGTCTTTTTAGGTTTGGACACGAGGGTGAGTAAGAGAGTAAGCAGAATTTTCATTTTCCAGTGGACTATCCCTTAAACAGTAGTCTTAATATATTATACTCAAACCGATTTGTTATATATTACTTTATATTTAAATAATACAATCGTAGCCACAGATTAAATTTATGATTACCTTGAGGTGGTCTCTATTATTTATGGGGTCTTGTTCATACTTCACTATCGTCATCTCAGCATCTGTGAGCCAACTGTCAAGCGTTTTATGCTCCTCACTGAATTTCTTGGATTTTTCAAGGCGTCTGGAAAGCAGCACAAGTAGACAAACAGAACATTGTGAGTCAGAGAGTAAAGAGAGAGAATTTACTGAAAATAAAAATCTATATTTTGATTTAAACTGCAAAATCTATTGAAATAAAAGTTAATTTAAACCTTATTTAGTTATAAAGAACTCAAAAACACTTCTGTGGTTTATTTTGTTAATACTTAACCTAGACTAATTAACAGCTCATTTAGAATGACTCCTCTACTTATGACTAGTATATTGCATAGATATTCTTTATTTTTAAATACTTAATCTGTTAGCAATCAAGTATTTGAAATTATTTAAAATACTTAAATACTTTTTAAATACTTAATCTGTTAGCAAAAGTTTTTTTAACTATCAAATGTTGTTTCCGTTAACTGAAATAAAATAAAATATAAATATAAAAAAAAAACTTAAAAACTCAAATAAAAAATGTTGCCTTTGCAACTAAATGAAATAAGTTGAAGTACTTAAATTACTAAAATTGAAATAAAAGCTTAACATAAATATAAAAAAATAATAATGACAAAAGCACACAACAAAATTACTAAAACTAGAATGAAAACTGAAAATATAAAAATAAAAGGCAATGCAAAATATTAATAAATACTATAATAATATATAAATAATACTAAAATAACACTAGTTAGTAAAGTCAATTTATACATCATATTCTTCTGCATGCACATGCATTTCATCATATTCATGCAAGTACAGTGCATTTAACACAATGTTAGTATAACCTTCAAACACCTCTCATTTAATTACACACTATTTTCCTATTGACTTCTTTGAGTGGCAAGGCACATTTCAACAATGTGATGTTATTCATGCTTACGTGAATCTGTCATGATAGAGCTTTTTAAGGTTTTCCCAGTTGGTTCTGAGCAGCTGGACCAGTAAACTGTCCTCTGGAAGAGAGGCACCCCTGCCCAGAGCCTCCATCACTGGACTCTCCAGTTTATCCAGATTAACTTTAACTTCCTAGATCACATGTAACACAACCGATGAAAGCATTTACATTAGTTTTACTGCTGTTTCGGTGGTGGGAGTATAACAAATTGTGTTCATGTACAGCTCATGAGTAAATCAATAATAGATCGAATAAGCTCATGGATAGAAAAATGCATTGGTTAATAAAAATCATTTGTAGAAATGAGACATGGTTTATGATATAACCTTGAGGCACTTCTCTTGTTGGGAAACGTTGATGAATGCTGTAGACCAGCGCTCAGGAGAGTTCAGCAGAGCTTCGTTTTCAGCGATAAACTGCAGCAAGAACTGCAGCTCCTGAACAGACAAGGATGGAGAACAACTGTGTCTCATTCAATTTGCTCATTTTACTCTGATAAAAAAAACAACAAAAAAAACAGGTTGTTTTTTACAAAAAAAAAAAAAAAAACTTCACACACTTTGAATAAAACTCAATTGTTTTTTAATCCCTCGTTAAATCAATAAACCATGAGATGCTGTGCATTACAGTGATTTCACCACAGGAATTTTTCCCCATTACTTTAATATTTCCATTTTTTAATATAAAATATGCATTTTCAATATTTACTTTCTTTGTTCTACTATTGACTTTAAAATCTTTTTTTTATTATTATTATTTTTTTTATATAGGAGTCAAAACTACAGTGCAAAATTATAAAGGTATGCTGACTTGCTATTGCTTTCACAATAAATTTGTAAAGTCAACATCTATTGACTTGTTTTTACCACTAAAAGCACACTTACACTCTTGTGGCGCACTTGAGTGAAATTAACGTCCAGCTCCGCCCAGCGTTTATTGACCGGGAGGAGGCGGGGCTCCACAAGCTTGGCAGCTCCGCCCTCTGAAAGCACACGGCCCAGTCCACGCAAGTCCTCCAACTTCGGACGCTGCTGTTCAATCTCAGTACCAACTGCCTGATGGAGAACATACATCAATTTTTTTAGTGTACAGTCTTGAAATATTCTTAAGAAGGAAGCAAAGGGACCCAAAAGACACAAGTAAGTCCCTTTATACTGTTAAAAAACATCCCTGGTGGGTTGAAGCAGCTAAAATATAAAAATATAAATAATAATTAAGACTGCTAGTGCACACAGTAAAGAAACTTTCACTCTCACTTTCACTCTCGGCTCCTCGGGGGGATCTGGAAGCTCTGCAAGGTTCTTCTCAATTTTGTCCAGCCACTGCATCATGTCATCTGTTTTCTTACAGAACTGGTACCACTGCGGGGCAAGAGCAAGGGCCTTCTTCTTTCTCAGGGCTCTCAGATTCTATGAACGCAGAATGAAAATATTAAGACTCATTACATACAGTCATATATCAAAAACTATGAATGATAAGTACCTGTATATGATTATATCACTAAGCAAAACATGATTTACCTAAGTTTAACATGACTGGATAATTTTAAATTTGGCTAATAAACTAATTCCATCCCAGACCTTAGTTTTGACCATGTTTCTAACCTACCATAACCGAAGCATGACCTCATTCTTATTCCAGTTTTGACCTGGTCTCTGACCTGAATAATAATACAGGAGTTCAACCTTACACTGACCCGACCAACTGATTTTACTAGTGCAGAGTTTCATTTATATTATTTCATTAATAAATATTTCAAATACATAACTTTAAAATCTGATTGGATGATGATATGGATGTGGTTTCGGGAGTAATAAAGGATTTTGATCCAGGAACATATCCGATATCCTACATAAAATCACACTCAGTAAAGAAAGAATAAATAAATTGTTTTCATAGAATAAATATCTTAAATAAGTCATTGTCAAATTGTTTTAAGTATAAACCTCATTCAATTTTAATAGATTTATGCTTAAAGCAAGAAACATTTTTTTTTTTTAATGTTTGACCAACCTAACAACTAACTGCTTTCGCATTACCGCAAAAAATGACATAGTATGGACAGTTAGATATTTGATGCAGGTGTCCTTGTTTTTTTCTTAAAGAAAACATTCAAATTCAATGACACGTCATGAGCCTAATGCCAAGATCTTGTAAATGCATTCTCATGGCCTTAATTTAAAATAAAATGTGTACTTGAATAAAGTGACTCACGCGAGTCAGCAAGCAAAACAATTACCTTTAGAGTGTCATATTTGTCATGAAGAAGATTGTGTTTCTCATGAACGGCCTCTCTTTTCTCCCCGCTAGGAGCTCTCTTGAGGAGATTTTCTCCTTTTAAGAACAGTTCATTTAGAGCATCCTCATCTATGCCCTGTGAAAGAAAAGGAAGACAAAAATATCAAATTATGTTAGAAATGCTGTCAAATCTATCTATCTATTTATTTATCTGTCTGTCTGTCAGTCTATCTATCCATCCGTCCATTAGACAGTTTGCAGCCATTAAAACCTATGAGCAATGCAATGATGTACTGTGCCAGCATATGTTACCCACGAACCAGACCCATTCCCTGAAACTCATTATGTTTCTTGTCATGAGATCTTTACGATGAAGCTCGGAGGCTGTTTCAGCCTTTTGCTGCCCGTGCGGTTCCAGTGACTAAAATTAATTTTAGCCAAAGAAACAGCTGAGAGTATTTTCTTACCGCATCCTCCAGGAAATCTTCCTCTTTTAGACTTTCACCTAATTTAATCTCCTCGTCCAGCACCTGGAGCCATATATTAGCCTGTCTGTGGTACTCATCTAACTCTTGAGACGAGGCCTGCAAGAAAATATGATAAAATATATAAAAATCCAATTATATACCCCCCCAAAAAAAATCTATTTTCTAAGTGGGATAATAAGACAATGTCTCTGAAGAATTTAAGGATCAACAAAGAAAAGAGAAACCAGACAGCTCACCATGGTTCTATATATGTGTTTTATCTCTATGTATACATTTATCAGTTATACAGCTTTTCATAACAGTACCTGTCCTGTTAAAATCCTCTTTGCGACGATGTCAAAGCGTCGACTGAGCTGTTCTAGCTTTGGTTTCACTTGAGCTTTACAATGTTCCCCTCTGTTCTTTACAAGGTCGTCTGCCAGAACCTGCACTACTTCAACCTTCCCCTTCATCTCCTCCAGCTCCATCCGCAAACCCTGGACATTCAAAGAACACATCAATTGTGTGTGCATTTTGAATATACACCAAAAAATAAATAAAAAATTAAATCAAGGCCTATCCTACAAGGCCTATCTTGTTTCACTCAAAAATGCATTCAAAATTATCCATCATACATGTGTACATGTAAAACTTCTAAAACTTCAAAATACACAAAATTCAAATCTACTGATGTAAATATTTTGGTAGTAAGTTGTAAAAGATATATATTTACTTTGTAAATGATAACAGAAATTATGTTCAATAATACTAAAACACTTTTTGTTTTTTGTCCGTCTGTCTGTTTTGTTCTCCCTAATGGCCTAATCTAGAGTTTTATTTGCTGCAAATTGCTTCCAATTAATGAGCCATCAAAACATTATTGTCATAGAAGTGATGGATAACTGTTTATTTAATTTGATGGAAAAGTATGGCTGCATAAAACAAAATCTAGTCCTCAATAATGGAGAACAGTTGGTTGTCAAGTGGAACAGCTCACTGTGAGTGTGTGATATTGTGCTAGTGAAGACCTTTATAACGTTCTCAACGCAGCCCTGGCTGTCCATCTCGTCCAGCATTTCTTCAGCACGATCCATCCAGGTGTTGATCTGAGAAATGTTCTGCTCAAATGTTTTCATTTGACTCTGGTAATCCTTGATGACAGATGGAGAGTTACGTTTACATTTGGCTTCAGTGGTTAGCACAAGGAAATTTGTTCAGGAACAGGGTTTTGAAATTTCATGTCACATTAAATGAATAGTTCACCCAGAAAATGAACATTCTGTCATTATTTACTCACTGTCGTGTTGTTCCAAATCTGTATGACTTTCTTTCCGTTGCTGAACACAAAAAACAACATTTGAAGATTGTTTTTCATGCCCTTTTCAATAACAGCTATAGTGAAATATAGTGCAAAGTCACATGGACCACTTTCATGATCCTTTTATGATGCTTTTGCAACAAAATTCCATCTTACGACTTCATAAGACTCAGCGTATGAGATGCACTGATCAGTTTAATGACACTCTTATGTCCATTATGAAGCATGGAAAAGTCTCTCTTCAACTGAATGGGAAAAAAGTGAAAAGTGAAATCCTTTTGCATTTCATGATAGAAGGTAAGTCATACAGGTTCAGAATGACATGTGTGGGTTAGAAAACAATGATAGAATTTTCAATTTGGGTGAAATATTTCTTTAATCACTTCATTATACCTTTGAGGCCAAGCCTCATCTTTTGACATATTGTCCCTCAGATTTGTATAAAGTTATTTACAAAGTAGAACAAGAAGAAAATATAGTCAAGGAGATAAAAGATGAGAAAAATGATGGAGGATACAGCAAGTAGTAGAAAAGGTAATAAAGAAGAGCAGGAGATAAATGTGCTTAACAGTTTCATAACATTATTGCCGCCTCCAGAAATCACTGTCTGGATTTTAAGGAACAACCTGGAGATGTGGAATTGAAAGGAAATTAATTTAGCCTTGTAGGGCATATTTAGCATAAGAAATATTTTGCCTAGAATGAAATGACTCAGAAAAGGGTCAGACAGTTGCTCTGAATGGTTGCTCACCAGCAGGAGTTTCAGCCACTGCTCGCTCCGTGACGTCACTGCGATCCAGTTGCAGTTGAGCAGACTGACCTTGTCATCAATAAGGTTCTCCTGGCTACAAAGTAAACCCTTCAGGGTCTTTGCCAACTCCCTCACCAGTTTCAACTGTGGCTTATGACACTCAGTGTCCTCCTGCTTCGCCTGGGTGGGAAAGATTATGTTTTAATAGGTTGTTTTTGAGCTTTTCTTTTCAAAAACGAAGTGACTTTTTTTCTTCAACACACCCACCTTCTTGGAAACAACACAGCACTGATAATAAACGAACAATTCGCTAACAATTCGCCTTTCCACTGAAAGGCATTTTAAGTGTGGAAAAACATGGATAACAGAACTGTCAATTTTTGGAAGAACTAATCTTTTAATGACTAGCAAACTGTTTAAGATATAAACAATGCTGCTGAAATTAAGCCAGCTGAGTATTCATTTACCTTTGCCCAAGACAACTCTGCATCCAAATCGCATGGCATGCCTTCCACTGAAGAGCGGCGCGTCAGTTCCTCATCAGTAGTTGCCAACCATTCTGTCAGACTGTTTACCTCCTTCCTAAACTTCCTTAATAACTTTAAAAGCTTCTCCAGTTCTTGCTTTCCTTCTGCTACCTGCACACAAACAAATGAGACGTTTGGAAAATCAGCCAACAAATGTTCAGCATAAATGGAAACTCCTTCAAAACTATCTCAAAGATAGTTGCTACATAAACAAACAGCATTTATTTGAAACAAAAATCTTTTATAGCATTCTAAATGTTTTTACTGTTATTTTTGATCAATTTAATGCATCCTTGCTGAATAAAAAAATAATAATTCTTAAAAAAAAAAAAAAAATTCTTACTGACCCCAACCTTTTAACGGTAATGTGAATAAACTTCTATAAAAGATACTTTTGTTTTATTTTAACATAATTTCCATACTTTCATTTGTGTAATTTCATGGTTTTGATGATATTACTATTATCCTTAAATGAGAAACAGTAACAATATACAATGAGTATCTGCATTAAACTAGTACTGTACACGTCTTACATTTAGCGTTGTATTCCCTTACCTGTGAACCCAAATTATTGTACGCGAGTTTGAGGGCCGTCAGCCTGTCGTCCAGCTCCTTGGGTTGCTCTGTCTGCTGCTTCTGCACAATCTGTCTTCCCATCTTTATCACCGCCTCCACCTCCGATTTCACTTCACTCAGATTCTTATAGAACTTCTACATGGGGGAAATAGAGAATGTGATTAAACTCAGTGTGATATTGCTACCTGACAAGAACCAAACGGCAATTTATGATAAAACAAAAACTACAATTAAAATGAGAAATTTAACAAAACAAAGAATTGAATTTGAACAAATTTCATACAGTATGAAGTAATCAGTTCAATCTCCACAACTATTCATGCATTGACAAATTAATGTACTCATAAAAAAAAAAGAAGAATAAAAGCTATTACCCACCATGCACTGATCCAACTGTGACTGTACCACCTCCTGCTCCACACTCCGAATACTCAGCACTCCCAGCTTTCCTTTCACCTCCTCTAACACTCGCTCACATTCCCTCAACCGTTGATCAAAGTTAGCCGGCTTTTGGAAAAGCCTGAACTTGCCTTTCACTTGCAATAATTTATCCTAAACAAACACACAGAAAACAGGCATTTGTTAACAGGTATTTGATTACTTGTTTATTATTTGCTTAATGTATTTATACAGGAAGGATCTGTGACTGTGACAAAAAAAAATCAGCTATCGAAAATTATAATTCTTACATATGTTGCATCAATCTCTCCAATCACTTTCTCTGATGCGTCAACCTCGACAGCCTTTTTCTTCATGTCATCGAGAGTCACTTCATGACCATTCAACTCAGTCTGAATTTTCTGTTCAATGAGATAACAATAAGGCAATCATAGTCATCTTTAAATAATAACTAACTAAATAAATAAACAGAATACTAAGGATACTTAATTTATTTAAGTCAAAAGAGTTCACACCCTATGATATGATATTCTGGCCCTTATGGAACCGGAACTATCCGTTTTATAATTTTCCATACAAAATTCATTAAATTAAAGTTCTTTAAAAAGATGTTATGTGTAAATAAATAAATATAAATAAAAATATTAAAAAATTAATAAATAGGAATCGATGACACCATACATAGGACAAACGATTTGGCAGAATGAATAAAGATAATGTAAAGAAAGAATAAAATAAAATAAAATAAATGTTTATTTGGTACATATATGAGATAATATGAATACCTGTGCCTCCTGAGGTATCTGTGCAGCGTCTATGCCATCTGCTATGTAAGCAGTCAAATGTCGGTCAGTGGTGTTCAGAGAGTCTTGAATGAGGCGCAGGGTTTTGTCGTTCTCCTGGGCCCACTGCAAGCTCTTCTCCAGCTGCTGTCGCCTTTGTAAAGCCTTTTATTGACACCAGAAAGCGGAAGATAATCAAAACATGAAAAAAAATCCAATGAATATACTTAAGGTTTCAGCTGCAGCTATACAACCGAGTCATCTTAAGTTCCTACCCTTTGCATTAGTTCATCCCAGCGTGTGTTGTAGTCCTCCACTTTTTTGTGTATGAGCTCATCGAGGACTCTGCCATCCATAAGGGTCTGGGCTAATTCACGGATCTGGTTGCGGTTATACTCAGGATGCTCCCTAATCATGGTGTCTAAAGACTGGAAGGGAATGGGAAACCACTTTAACACCAATGATTTATATGTCATTTGAAAACGTAAAACTTAATAAAAGATGCTTTCCATGGTGATGATGCAAGATTGAATTTTTGGTATGACTATTTTATCATTATCAGTGCATATATTAGCTCATAGAAAAGAAAAATAACAAATGAGATCTATTTAATATCTCAAATTCTCCTAGGCAACCGACTGAGTCTGTTCTGGTAGCTAAAAGTCAAAACAAAATTGTTTAGCTAAAGTCTCCTACTTCTCAGTTTAGTTTCCTGGTCTCCTGAGTAAATCAGTGTATAACTTCTAGAGCAGGGGTTTCTCAAACTTTTTGGTCAGCTGAACCCCTTAGATGTAAAATATTTACTTGAAGTACCCACTAAAAATTAAAAAGTTAATATTTCAACTTTTTATTTAACAGCACATTCTCATGTTCACAGTTCTCTGATGTCAGTTAATGGTCACATCACATGCAAGCAAACAAATACAATACTTAATAATTTTTAGTACATGTCTTTTTAAAAAAAAAATTATGTCCAGGGCTGCACAACTTGGCCAAAAATATATTGCGTTTATTTTGTCATGTATTGTGATTGAAATGTGAACTGTGATATTACATTTAATCTCATATGAAAAGTGTATCTACTGTATGTATCTATATATCTATATACATAAACAATATTGTGATATCAGTTTTATATGATTAATTTTGCAGCCCCATTTATTTATTTAAATTTTCCATTTAAATTTACATTTTTAAGTATTTTCTTTTCAACAACTCGCAAACCGCCTGCAGTTCCCTCACAAACCCGAAACATCTGAGACAAAGTGGAAACTCCAACAAGAATGGCATTTAAGTCGGTGTCCTGCAATATGAAAGAGTAACCTCTAAACAATAAAATGTTCCTCTGGGACAGAATGACTTTCCAAGTCAAACTCTAAAAATGAAAAACCTAAAATGAAAACGGTGTCATCATTTACTCAGGCTAATGTCATACTAAACCTGTCTGCTCTTATTTTTCCAGTGGAACGCAAAAGGAAATGTATTTACACAGCTCTTTTAACGTCAACGGGTCATAGTGACTACAGGCTGTCAAGCTATAAAAAGGACGAATAGAGCATACGATTCAAACATAATATTCCAAGCTTCTAAAACCACATAATATCCTTACGTGAAGACCAGACCAAAAACTACTTCTTTAAAATAACCTATAATTATCCTTCCTTTAAAATAACCTAAAGTTACCTACGTATATATGAATATGCTTCCTCTTTTAGTAAACAGTCTCATTATATCTCTGAAGTTCATCTTAAAGATTTTCAGCACTCACAGTCAAAGCATCTTCTATTTCCTCTGCACCTCCTTGAAGGCTTTCTGTTTCATCAATTTTCTTTTCCAGTAGGTCCATCCAGGCATTCTCCAACTCCAAATAAGACAGCAGCTCACACCAGCATGCCCACACCTCCTACAACAGCCAGCAGAAATGGGCATGTGGTTAGTCAAACATATCACATTGGGCCTGGGTCCTGAGAATTTGATCAAAGGTGAGAAGAACCACATTAGTGGTTTGAACTGAAAGGGCCTGGTGCTAGCAACATCAAAGTCATGGGTTTGATTCCCAGGGAACACACACACACACACACACTCTGATAAAATGTAAACCTGTGGATGAAAGCCAAATTAATCACTATCTGACTCCTGAGCACAACCCCATCACTGGCACAATATCAAGCTCACCTCTAAAGTCTTGCATTTTCCATCGAGCCGGCTGCACAGTCGCTGGTAGTTAGAAGTCAAAACATCCAGTTCTGCCTTCAGGGCATCATGGGCAGCAGGAGGAGCCTTTGAAATGAAATTAGTGACTTTATCTGTCAGTAGCTTCACCTTTGTTTCCTTTTGATGGACTTCCTCTTGAGCCCGCTGAGTGGGAGAGAGGAGAGGAGATTACGTGAGCATTCAGATGTTTTTACCAAGGTTAGTGAACATCAGCATTCTCTTAAGCCTCTGCTTGCAAAGTTAAATTGGTGTCCCTTGACTGTTGTTAAAAGCAATAAAGGCACAAATCCCATGTTCTCTAGTGAGATTAGACGCGCTAGATAAGCTGTTATCGAACATAAAACTAACACAGCATGAAAAGTAGTCAAACAATGTCTGTCTCCCTGTTAACATGTTGATTTTGGCTTGTTCCACCTCAATGGTCCTGTTCTTCTTGGGGTATCCAACAATAAAAATCATATCGTAAATGTCGTATTTTTGACATAATTCAGTCAATTGATATTCAGTTCTTTGTACAAATAAATGTTTTTAGTGAATTTAATTAATTCATAGTTAGTCAGTCCAAAAAACGTGTGTGTAACATGTAGCTGTGTAACACGTTCTATCTATCTATCTATCTATCTATCTATCCATCCATCCATCCATCCATCCATCCATCCATCCATCCATCCATCCATCCATCGGTAGAAAATAACTAAAAACTCAATCACAAAAACATGCATTTCAAACTCTGTGCATATCCCACCCATTTCACTTCCAAAAACGGTATACTACCGTAAAATTTATGTCCAATACATGTAATGTCCAATACAGTTTTTCACCGTATATAGTAGGGGAATTTACCGTTAACCATTTAACAGGTTTTTACTGTAGCATTTTTACAGTCTTTTACCGTTAAATTCACGGTAATTTTTTACAGTGTACAAATTGGTGTCCCTTGACTGTTGTTAAAAGCAATAAAGGCACAAATCCCATGTTCTCTAGTGAGATTAGACGCGCTAGATAAGCTGTTATCGAACATAAAACTAACACAGCATGAAAAGTAGTCAAACAATGTCTGTCTCCCTGTTAACATGTTGATTTTGGCTTGTTCCACCTCAATGGTCCTGTTCTTCTTGGGGTATCCAACAATAAAAATCATATCGTAAATGTCGTATTTTTGACATAATTCAGTCAATTGATATTCAGTTCTTTGTACAAATAAATGTTTTTAGTGAATTTAATTAATTCATAGTTAGTCAGTCCAAAAAACGTGTGTGTAACATGTAGCTGTGTAACACGTTCTATCTATCTATCTATCTATCTATCTATCCATCCATCCATCCATCCATCCATCCATCCATCCATCGGTAGAAAATAACTAAAAACTCTATCACAAAAACAAGCATTTAAAACTCTGTGCATATCCCACATTTTGTTAACAGTGTTTATTTATAAATCATTTTGCCTCTGTACTCTTACCGTATGTCTACAATTGTTTCCGTTTTTCTTTTCCATTTAAGATGTTATACTTAAAAGAGACATCACTGACAACGCCATTAAGTTTTCTAAATGATGCCATTTTCCTCTGAAGAAACAAGTTTAAAAAGAACAAACCTTTAGCTCCTCCACTGCCTTATGAAGCTCCTCAGGTGTTTTGTACTGGAAGTCTCGCTCCAGATACTCTTCCTCCGCCTGAGTGATCCACTCCTGCATTTCCTGCATCTCCTTCCTCAAACTCACCGTCATGTCCAGCCCTCCTTTCAGGGCTGATTTCTTTGCATAAGCCTGAGGATCAACAAAAAACACAGTTCATTTTTGTTTTAATGACTACCTGAAAATGCTCTAATAACATCAAAAAGTTTCACTTAGAAATCGCCTAGGTATGAAAATGGTTTGCGTAGACTTTTGAAGATGACTAAATTCTACCTCACCTCGTAATTAATTAGCATAATGCACCGTAAGCCCAAGTGGCCCGTTAATTACCTGTTTGCAAATGAGCTCCCACTGAGCATTGAGCTCATCAAGCATCTTCTGTATTTTGATGGCAAACGGTGTCTCAGCTTCCCTCTTCAAGGCCAGTCCCACCTCATTGATGCCGTTCAGACTTGGTTGGACGGTGTGGATGTCGTTCACCAGAGCCTGGCCAATCAAAAGAGAATGTTTGAAATAGATGGTCTTGGCCATCCTGAAAACCAGGTCATGCCAATGCATTGACCCAATTCTACTAGATAGAAGCGAAGCTATTGCCATTATTGCAGCTAACTTACCATGGGGCACAAAAAGAATGAGATACCATTTGAAAAATGTAATTTCATGTTAAGCTGCAGTTTTCATGACTAGTAAAATGAAAAATCATTTCCTGCCATTGCCTGAAAAGAGAAGGCAGGGTCATTACTGAGTCAGGTCCCAATGGGTTTACGGCTTATTCAACCACCGCTGTGGCTATATTAGCAGGTCTCCCAACATATTTTTGCAGATTTCATCTTAATGAGAAACAGCTCTTCTTCTTCCAGACCAATGCTTTAATTTAGGCTACACTTTGCTTCTGCATAAAAAGCACTCTATTCTGAATTTAAATTTTTGGGCCATGTTTGTGAAGCACAATGGTAAGTTTCTGGATCACGGTTGTTATTTTAGCACATCTTGCTCTAGATAAGTATAGCATCAAGAGCTCTATTCTAGTTTGGAACACAAACTTAGTTTTTATTGCTAAATAAATAATGACTGTCCTCACCGTGCACTGTTCCAACTGTTTCTCCAAAGCCTCTGCATCTCCCAGAGCTGGCCATTCCTCATTCAGGAAAACATCGACCTCTGCCATCCACTTCTGCAGAGTCTTTGTGTCATTCTACCATTGGATGAAATGATACTTTATCAGAAGATGCAGTCACATTTTCTACTACACAACCCATATGAATTTAAGAAAAGCTTACTAAAAAATACCAGTAACTGTCAAATAAATCTACAAATATTCCTCTATTATTTTGAAAGTAATAAATTACACATATTCCTTATTACTAACCATAGTATATGTGGTATTTTGGTAAACATCTTGTATAGTCATACTGAATAATCATACTGAAGTGAGGCGATCTGATAGTTTTATGCAATTTTGTATTTTTTTTAAATATGTTTTGGCTACCACCAGTTTTTTTTTTTTTCAAGAACAAAACTTTTTCTGGTATGTTTTTTATGATACACAACCTTTTTAAGGTATTTTATTTAACTCCATTAAAGTCATATTCTGGGTTCAAAACAAGTTAAGCTCAATTAACACTAATTGTAGAATAATGTTGATGAAAAAAAGAAGTGAATGAGACCTGTAAGTGGAATCTGCAAACATTAAAATACTCACTGTTTCAAATTTAGCACCACAAGGTATAAACAATATGTGTGTTAGTATGATGTTAGTAAAAAAAAAATTTTTAAGGTATTTTATTTAACTCCATTAAAGTCATATTCTGGGTTCAAAACAAGTTAAGCTCAATTAACACTAATTGTAGAATAATGTTGATGAAAAAAAAGAAGTGAATGAGACCTGTAAGTGGAATCTGCAAACATTAAAATACTCACTGTTTCAAATTTAGCACCACAAGGTATAAACAATATGTGTGTTAGTATGATGTTAGTAAAAAAAAAAACATTTATTAACCTTTCTGTGTAGTTACAGTATAACCAAGTTAAAATACCTTTGAATGACCTTAAAAGTGATGAGGACAACTTTACAGGTCAAATAATACACACGTTTTTAATGTGAAATGTTTTATAAAATTACAAGCTTCATATGTATGCTTTTAAATCCTCCAAAAAAATTTTCTCATTCACTTCCAATGTAAGTGTCTCAACGTAACTTTGATTTCTGCTCTTTTTAAAGAAAACAAGTGACAAGTTATTACATGTTACAAATCCTTGTTGATTGAGCTTAATTCCTATTGAACCAAGAATCATCACCTGAGATAGAAAACAGCAACCTTTAAGCAATTAAACTTCTCTTCTCTGAAGGATGTAGTTCAAAACCTTGTAAGCTTTCTGGGTAGGCAGCTGACTAGTTGTTGAGACACAGCCAACATTTTCATGTGCCTGCATTCAAGCATATTTTTCTTGGAAAGCACCCAGGCGTGTTGTAGGTGAAGTGTGTCTGCTACAGAGAAACTAGAGCCAGTGTAATTTGAGGAAAAGCCTAATCAGCATATTGTTTCAGCACGTGCCTGGAACTGCTGTAATTTGGTCATGTGATCCTGCAGCTTCTGGATGTTCTCCTCCAGCTGCTCAGACACACGCCTCCAGCGCACCATCACGTTGTCCAGCTCGGTCCGGTACTTCTGACAGATCTCTGGTGGCGCTTTCTGGAATACCTGCTCAGCCATTTTATTTAGGTCATCCACATCACCCTGATGCTCCTTCTGTGCTGCTTGAATTGCCTGAAAAATATTTTGGCACTCAGTCAATGTGCATAAAAAAGTAAATGTAACCAAAATATTTATAATAGATTAAGATAAAGCTACAAATATTAACTGATTTAATAATAACAATTCAAATGTTCCTCATGATCTACCATAGTAAATCTGGCCTTTTGGTAAACTTGTTGCATATTAGTAATAAATAACCTATTAAGTGAGACAATTTACTTGAAATCTACTTGAAACCACATCAATTCACTAGAAACTAAAGTAACATTGATTTCTAATGAATTCTATTGATTTCACTGATACTAAATACTACAGCTGATGGTTGAGTGTACAATTGTTTGAATTTTAAAATATTTTCTACATTCCCAATTTAAAGTGCAGTATCACAATTGGAATCTTACACAATTTAATAATGCTTTTAGCCCTATTTAACACATTCACCATTAATGTAAACACATTTTACAGTAATAGTATAATTTTAATTAATGCCATGTCAGCATCTGAGGCTATTTTCATGGCATAAACTCAATTACAAAATACAAATATCCCATAAATACAATAAAAACCAAGCAAACAAACAAACACAGCAAGTAATATTATACAATATTTTTTAAAACACATTTTACAATAAATCAAATAGTTTTAATTAATTTAGCACAATTTTGCAGATTTTACTCAAAAAATCAGAAAATAAATTGCAAATAAAGTCAGTCGATGCTGTCTGAGTCTGGATAAAAGTAAACCATTTGTAGGTGTAAACACTACTATTCAAATATTTGGGGTCGTTAATATTTTTAAATTTTTTATTATGCTTACCAAATATGTATTTATTTGATCAGGAATACAGTAAAACTAATAGTAAAAAAATAATATTGTGAAATATTATTACAATTTAAAATAACCGTTTTCTATTAATATATTTAAAACTGTAATTTACTCCTTTGGTGGCAAAGCTGAATTTTCACAAGCCACCATTCCAGTCTTCAGTGTCACATGATCCTTCAGAAAGTATGCTAATATTGCTGATTTCTTATTATCAATGTTGAAACCTGCTTAAAATTTTTGTGAAAACCTTGATACATTTTTTTTCAAGATTCTTTAATTAATAGAAAGTTCAAAATAACAGCATTGATATGATGTCTTTAGAAATATTATAAATCTCTTCATTGTTACTGTCACTGTTGATCAATTTAATGCAGTACATGCTAAATAAAAGTATTGTTTTCTTTCAAAAAGGAAACCTGTTTGAAAACAATGATTTTATATATACATTATAATATTATATATACATATGTGACCCTGGACCACAAAATCAGTCTTAAGTAGCACGGGTATATTTGTAGCAATAGCCAAAAATACATTGTATGGGTCAAAATTATAGATTTTTCTTTTATGCCAAAAATCATTCGGATATTAAGTAAAGATTATGTTCCATTAAGATATTTTGTCAATTTCCTACCGTATATATATTAAAACTTAATTTTTGATTAGTAATATGCATTGCTAGGATTTCATTTGGACAACTTTAAAGTGCCCCTATTATGCCATTTCCAATATTGCCTTTCATGCAGTGTGTAATGT
>NW_015644861.1:528258-533736 GCF_001515625.1 Sinocyclocheilus rhinocerous
CAATGATATATATATATATATATATATATATATATCGTCAACCATTATAAGGTTCTATCTGCCATATTCTTATTCTGTCACAACTTATTTACATTATGTGGTTTTTTTTAAGTAGCGTACATTTTGGGACTGATGTATGAAAGAGACTTGTTCTCCATATCCCATATCACTATATGGAATGGAAAAACTTTGAAGCTCAATATCTCGAAACTGCTCAGAATACAGATAGAACCCTATAATTCCAAGGTGACAGTTTGTTTTGTACCACTACATAGAGCTATACAAAGCTTTTAAAATGAGTTTGAAGCTTTTTGGTCACTATGATAAAGGGACTGCATGTAAGAATTGTCATGTGTTAAAGGGGTCATATGATGCAATTTCATTTTTTCCTTTCTCCCTTTAATCACTTTTTGTTATTGCCAAGGTGTGAACAACTTGTAACAAAACTTAAAAAATGAGACCTTCCCCATCTTCCTAAGTTGTCCTAGGAAAGTGTGCAGCACATATTTACATATTAAACTAAATGTGGCTCACATCAGTGTGGACAGTGTCTGGCTGTTCATTAACAGTATTGCTGTAAAGGTATTTCCAACTTATTTTTACCTTTAAGCGAAGAACAAAAAAGAACTTTGCAGAGAGTATATCAGGGCCATGAATTGCGTCCAGTCTCTTGTACGTTACACGAGCACAAGCAATAAGTTGCTGGCTGCAGTTCACTTAAGGGTTTCGCTAATAACAAGGGTTTCTTGTTATCCCTTTAAAATCCCATACCTTGATGTCTTTGAGCCTCTGCTCCATGACAGGGTACTCAGTCACTGCTGTGGAGGGGATGGCTAGTTTATTCTCACACTGCTGCAGCCAGGCCAGCAGCACTGCCATCACATCCTTATAACGTGCTGGTGGAAGACTAGACTGGACTAACAGGAGAGAAAAGAAAAGAAAACATGTCTGAACACACAATCTCCTACAACACCTGCTAGCAGTCCTGCAGCTTTCCACAGAACTCAAATGTCCATCGTTCACAAAGCTCAACAAATGCCCCACTCCCTATGTTTGTTTTTCACAAATACTTCACTATTAAATAAATGTTACTTTTTTAATTAAAATGATTACTTAATTATTAATAATTATTAAATAATGTTTCAGCTACTGTTCATAGTGAAGTACTGTCAGCTCTGTTTTCAATCACATAATTCTGATGATTTTCCCACACAAACAGCATAGAAAAAATGAAAATATGGTGCATACACATTGGTGTTTGTGTAGTTTAGGTTTTAAGAATCTTTCTGGATTGTTTGGAAATTCATTAGACAAAAACTTCCTTTCAGGCAAAGAGTACTTAAAAATTAGAACAACGCCATGAAAGTTTCAGACACTTGTTCAGCATAATAGGAGAGAGATGCTCGTTGATTTGAAAGATTTATGAAAATGCTGCCAGCTCAGAGGCTACCGTGATCAAACCAGACCACACTGCAGTCTGAATCCTATGTACAAGTGCTGTCATAGTACAGTATGTGAGTGATCCACTTTTAAACTCCCTCAACGTTTACCCAAATAGCATAGCGCTAGACATCCCTCACCCAAGACAAGCTGTCTTTCCCTGGCCCTCAGGTCCTCGAGGACATGGTGGTAGTGCTCTTGGAAGGCAGAGATGTCAGCATCAAAGAGAACAGGCGTCTCTTCTTTCTGCTGCAGCTCCTGAAGTTGTTCATGCAGCTTGTCCACTTGTGGCCGGAGAACGGAGAGACGAGCAATCTCATCCTGTGAAAGGTAATAAAGAATTGGGCTTGTAACGATTCAAGCTAAGTCGCATAATAGCACAAATACTGGCAGGAAAATGGCCCCATCTTTTTGCTGTCCACCCTCGTCACCTGGAGTGGGAATAAACATGAATATTTAGCACTTATAACCTGACTCATAACTTCAAAATGTCTATATTGATTCAAATGCAACAAATATTGTTTCGTTGCGAGGCAATGTTTTTACAGACTTCACAAATTCAATAAAAACTTCATAAAATCCCATCTTTAGCTTTGAGTTTACTTTCCACAACTCTTTCATTGCACCTTCTGTCCTTTAATAAAGAGCTATATAGAGCTTATTTATGATATGCTGTATATAAATTCCAATTGGAAATAAAATAGCTGTAATAAAAATTTATTTTTATTGATCCAATAAAAATAGTAACGTTGTAACTTATACAAATAACATTATTGCTGTCTGCTGCCATTTGAAATTCTCAGTTACGTGAACATGAAATAAAACTTTTTTTATATATATAATTGAGAAAGAGGGAGAGAGATTTTTTGATTGTTGTATATATCCACATTTGCAGAGAAAAGACATAATATATATATATATATATATATATATATATGTATATTTTATATCATAATTACTATTTTCTCTGCAAATATTGATATACATTGATGTTTTATTTTTTTTAACTGATAACTAATTTATTAATATGTTTATGCTTATATAGGTATATGGAGGGTTAGCGTCTTTATATATGCGTGTGTGAAATAGCAAATGATTAAACCTGCGGCACAGCAAGATAAGGAATGGTTTAATTTCATCAAATGATAAAATGATCACAGACACTCAAGGTCTTTAGGGAGACATGTCTCTTCTGAAAGACATTACAGAAACAAGGATCTGGCAAAGAGACAGAAGCAAGAAAGACTCATATAGGAAGCTGTCAGGTACAGATATACTCAAGGATGAAAGAGGTAAGAACAGATGAACAAAGAGAGACTTTAAACCTGCAGAGCCTTGATCACTCAAAACTTTTTTAATGACACAACTTGTCTCTCTGCTTGTTATATCATATTCATTAATCTAACAGGCCACGTCTACCCCACTGAACATAGTCCACATCCATCAGACAGTGGAAATGTGTTCCTTTTTCAATTAAATCATCCAATATAAGTACCACCATCATAGCTAAATTACATAAAAATCTAACTGCCAGCCAGAGTCCCCGTCAAAGGGGTCGTTTTATGAGAAATTGATTTTCCTTGATCTTTTGACATGAAAGATAGAATTATTGCATTCTGTTTTGTAAACCTGTAAAATGTAAAGTAAAAAGAAAAGAGACAACTATATTAGAAAATATATTAGAAAAAAAAAACGAAATATTTTTTTTGACAAGATTTATTTGTTAAAACGTAGTTAATGTAGTTAACATTATTTTCACCCAAAAAATAAATTTTGCTGAAAATGTACTCACCCGTAGGCCATCCAAGATGCAGATTAGTTTGTGTCTTCAATAGAGCATCAGATTTTTGGTGAAATCTAGCTTTCCATCACTTGCTCACCAATGGATCCTCTGCAGTGAATGGGTACCGTCAGAATGAGTCCAAACAGCTGATAAAAACATCACAATAATCCACAAGTAATCCACACGACTCCAAACCATCAGTTAATGTCTTTTGAAGTGAAAAAGCTATGTGTTTGTAAGAAACAAATCCATTATTACGGTGTTATTAACAAACCGTTGCTTACAGCTAAAACACAAGTTCACTAATCATAATATTGCCTCTACCAAAAAGTCACCTTGTCTGAATCAGGAGAGAGATATGCACAGATCAAGCACAGGTTACAAGTGAAAATGGTCCAAAACAAGACAACGGGAGATGCACTTTTTGACTGGAGGAAGCATTATTATTGATTATGGATTATGTATTTTGGCCAGAAGTGACGGTTTAAAGTTACAACGCCTTAATAATAGATTTGTTTCCTACAAACATGCAATGTTTTTAACCTCACAAGATGTTAACTGCTGGACTGGAGTTGTGTGGATTACTTGTGGATTATTGTGATGTTTTTACCAGCTGTGTGGACTCTCATTCTGACGGTACCCATTCACTGCAGAGGATCCATTGGTGAGCAAGTGATATAATGTTATATATCTCCAAATCTAAGTAAATTTGAAGAGTAAATTTTCAATAAATTTTCATTTTTGGGTGAACTATCCCCTAAAATGGGGTAATTTTTTTTATTAATTAATTTTTTTAATGTTATTTTTCTTGTGCCAGTCTAAACTTCAGGGACCTTGTTAAAAATATACTAAAAAAATAACCAGCTGTTCATTTCTAATTTTGGGAACCTTTGGAAGGACATGCAGACATAATTGTGGAGGAAGTTCTGAAAGTTATAGTATGTTTTCCAAGTAAATCAAGCTCTTTAATCTCAAAAGATCAAGAAAAAAAAATTGAAGGTTATTTGTCTTGTCGGACATGATAAAATGTCCTGCATAAATGCATCCTGTGTTTGTTTTTTTTTGCCCGAGATCAGATGAACACATGCAGTGGGTAAAGGGCATTATTACCTGGCCAGACACAGGAAAAGACTGACTTTGCCCTGTATATGGACACAGAACAGACACACATTGAAACACAAATCTACAAAGGAACAAGACCCCATGCACGAGGACAGACACTGGTGGTTACCCTGCAGCGCTCAAGCTGAATCCTCAGAGGCTCCGGCTCGCATGCGGGCGGCGACTGCACCTTGAGCCAGTTCTCGGCAACCGCCACAGCTTGCTCAAGTTGCTGGAAGAGATTGTAGAAGGCCAGGACTTTGGTCTGGTAGGCCAACCACGCCAGCCTTTCGGCCAGGAGAGCGCAGAAGTCGACCCATCGAGCACGTAACTGCTGAGCTGCTTGCTGGATGTCCTCGGAATTCTGACCATCTTTAGAAAAAGATCCATTAGGACAAATGAGACTCATGCATATTGAAACAGCATTTGCTGAGGCAATTAAGCCGGCAAAGGCTTTAGACTTTCAAAATAGCTGGGAAACGTCCCATCGATGTACATCTCTATCTATTATTAATAAAGCTGACATTATGCAGGATTTTATTACATTAATTAGCAGCAAACTGCAGATTAGTATGCTCCAAATAAGATGGGGGATATTCGTGTGTTTTTTACAAGACAACAAGGGCAAGTTTTGAATTATGCAAGACTGATTGAAAATCAAGGGGCGTTTACAAGACATTTGAACTGAAATTAACATGCATATGAAAATAATCACTTCAAATTAATTTACCGCTAGTGAGTTGATCCACCAAAGCCTGGGCTGAACGAGTGGCTTCTTGTAACTTCCTGAACTTTTCAGATTTTTCCCTGTCAATTGCCTCAAAAATGGTTGAAAAAAATCACACAGTAAACACCAATGAAACATTTTTAATAGGTATCGCATTACGTGATTTAATAATTGCATTTACATATCCTTTAATATATAACTATTACACTTTACATAATTTAAATATAACAATTTAAATATATTTCTAATATATAATTAGGCCTGTCACGATAACAACTTTTTTTTGTGCGATATATTGCCCCAGAAATAATTGCGATAAGCGATATTATTGTCATTTTAAAGATCATTTTATGCCACTGAATATACTGTATAATCATAATGTAACAGCATAGTAATGCAAGAAGGCCTACACACTTCCAAATGACAA
>NW_015644861.1:533808-544508 GCF_001515625.1 Sinocyclocheilus rhinocerous
TTTTGTAGAAGCATTTTTAAAATTTGAACAAGCAGCTCATGACTACACGTTATGTACGAGAAGCTGCAAAAGACACAGGCGCAAGTGGAATGTAAAAAAACACGGTGAAATTAATTTTTAAGTAAATATAATGGGCGATATATTGCGTCACCAAAAATTATTGAGGTCATGTGCATATATTGCGCGATAAGTCGATATATTGATTATTGCGACAGGCCTATATATAATACATATTAGAAATACTGCATAATATTATATAATAATAAATACATATATTAAAACATTATAATTCTACTTTCTAATGTAATATAATACATTTTGCAGTCTAATATATTTTCACTACACATTGATTTGTTGTATGAATCAGGTAAATCACTACAGAACATGCTAATGTAGCCCTACCAGCACTTTCTCATACAGTTCTGCCACACTGCCCTCCTTACGGGAGATTGAGAACTCTGGATTTTGCAAAACAGCCTCTGACCGGGTCATAAAACTGTGAATTTCAGTGAAGTCCACATCAAATCTGCAGGGAAATTGATGAGAAAACAGCAAAACAAATTAGTTATTCTTGTTTGTTTGTTAGTCACTTGAATATTGTTGAGACTTTTTTCCCTCACCGCAGGCTTTGTGTTTCAGTATCATTTCTAAACTCAAAAGTAAAGTCTAACTCATGCAGTCAAAAAGTAAAATAATTTATTTAGACAAAAAAAAAAAAAAAAACATTCCTCATCAGTATCTCGTTTTATAGCAAAAATATGTAAAAAGCTTAACACAACATAAATTCCCCTTTAAGAAGTAAAGAATAAAAAATAAAAAAAACGATCATTTCCCCTACAGATATTAGGACTTGTTTTCAGAGAACCTATCTTCATCATATTTTTTAGATAAATTAACTTGAAAGTGATATCATTTGTTGTCTAGAATTAGACATCCTTCATTCATACTACAAAACGATCATACTGAGCGATCAATAGATTGCATTGTGCAAATAATGCTTTAAAACACTGTTTATGTCAATAAACATATGCAGTAAGATCTGTTTGTAAGTTTGACTATTTTAGCTATTATTGAACCCTAAATCTAGTCCTATAAAATTATTACTTAAAGTATTACATAAATTCAACATTTAAAAATGTCTAGATGTTTATTCCACAACCCTATGCAGGACAAGCGGTTTGGAAAATGGATGGATAGATGGATAAATATTTATTATTTTGAAATGTGTTTCTTTAAAATTGGAGATCTATATACTAGCTATTGTGCTTTTAAAATTTGATCAAATTCACTTTTAGCAAATATATACATTTAATTTTTGCAGGGATAAAAATGCATAAATTAATGATTCATACTAAACAAACTCACTCGTTATGTCCAATTAAATACTCTATACAGGGCTGTATGTTAACTTTTTTTTTTCACATAGCACTGGTGCTACAGAGGTTGAAAGTTTTGTAGCACAGGCCAAACAGTTGTAGCACAAGTATAAAACGTCTGTTATCATGTCTGAAAACAAACACAAGTAACGGAGTTCATCACTTAAACAGGCACTGATGTTCCATACAGAGCACAATAAAATACAAACCATCACAAAAATTGTTGTTAGACAAAGTTTTCTTAATTTGCTAAAAATGGAAGAGTGCAGAAACATAACACCTCTTACACCTTAACAAAATATAAAATAAAAAAGAATGGCAGACATTTAGGCCAAAGTGAGCAAAGATAAAAATCTTTGTCATTATTTTATCTTTGTTATTAGAAAATAAGAACAAAGATATACATTACAAATACATATAATATACACATAAAACAAACAGTGCTTCATTTTTCAGGTACAGTATTTAGAAGTAACATTGAAGAAATTGAATGAACAAATATTATAATAGAACACTATATACACTATATACATCATACTTTTTTAAAAGTAACTGACTGATGATAAGTTCATCAGTCAAGAGCAGTGAGCAGATTTTTTCTGTTTTGTTGTTTTATTAACATTAAAAGAATAGTTCACCAAAAATGAAAATTCTGTCTAAAAGAATAGTTCACCAAAAATGAAAATTCTGTCATCTGTCTTTCAATAGTGTTTCATTTTTATACCATAATTTACTCAAGTTGTTTTAAACCTGAATTAGTTTATTTCGTCTGTTGAACATAAAAGTTATTTTTGAAGAATGTGGGTAACCAAGCAGTTGCTGGACCACAGTAACTTCCATGGTATTTTTTTCCTACTGTAAAAGTCAGTGTGGACCAGCTACTGTTTGGTTACTCACATTCTTCAAAATATCTTCTTTTGTGTTCAGCACAAGAAAGAAATGAATACAGGTTTGGGACAAAATGTGAATGAGTAAATAATGACAGAAATTAAATTTGTCGCACTGTACAGCCCTGCTATAGAATGAGAATGTCCCTTCCCCTAATATCCCCTAATTCTTACCGGCAGATAACAAGGTAGCAAATCATGTTCATGGCTGTGATGCAATTAAATCTTATTGGCTATTTAAAAAGAATACACAAGCCCTTCAATATATTCCCTCACAACTTTCTGTTTCAGTTGGAAATACATCAACACAGGGGGAAAAAAAAGGAACTTTAATGTTGTCTTTTAAAGCATAAACATAAAAAAACTGATTACCGTGTTATTTTCTAACAATCAGTTTTACAATCTATTTCAACAATCTTGAAATAGTGTTATTCTAGATAAAACATATTGAACTATCAATGTGGTTCATAATAAAAAAACTAAACTCACAAAAAAAAAAAACATAAAGCAAAGCTTTGTTGTCATAAATGGGTCTACATTTAGTGACCTGTGACAAAACCGAGGTACGTAAGCTCACCTTTTCCGCAGTTCTGAATCAGCAACAATCTGTCGCTTCTTCTGAGGTGGAGGGGTAGACATGCCCTCCTTAGTATGCTTCACCATCTTTTTCTGGTTTGTGGTCACCTTGGTGACAGTTGCCATGGTTGTATGCGTGAGCTCCGACTGGGATGTAGTGACAATAGTTGAAAACTAAGAGAGACAAAAGTTGTTAGACAGGCAAGTATAAATGTATAGAAGTCTGATTCTTGTGTGCATATGAAGAGAGAGAGTGAGATACAGTGAGAGTGCTTTATTTATTCTGAGCGATGGCACGGCCATGCAGGAAGCCATATCAAATTCTGAGAGAAATAGAAATAGATGGAACAGTATTGCGGAAAAGATGAGACACAATAAATGGAATTGCATTAGCATAACCACCTTGGTGCTGGTGAGCTGAAGCGACTGTACCAATTTGTCCCAGCGCTGAGCAAACCTCTCCAGCTTTGCCTCTAGTTTCCCAGCAGCCTCTTTGCTCTTAATGTTGGTCAGCAGATCTTGAACGAGGGAGCAAAGCTTGTCCATGGTTTGCCTTTTCAACTCCAGGTCTGCTTTTAAAATCTGAGGAACAAAATTCAGCCGACATCTTTAAGTTCTCAAATTCATTCATAAAGGTATAGTCCGGCCCAAAATGAAATTCTGTCATCATTGTCATTCCAAACCTATATGTATTTCATTCTTCTATGAAACACAAAAGAAGATATTTTGAAGAATATTGGTAACCAAACAGTTTCGTTTCCCATTGACCTCCATTATATATATATTTTTTGGTCCATACTATGGAAGTAAATGGGACCTGAAACCATTTGGTTACCAACATATCCTCTTTTGTGTTTCACCAAAAAAAGAAAGTCATACAAGTTTGGAACGATATGAGAGGGAGTAAATGATGACAGAATTAAAATTTTGGGGTACACTGTACTTTTAAAGTCAGTCTTGAAAACCTTGAAAAACACAACTATAACATCTAACTTTAATTGTTGCATTAGTAAAAAGGCCTCATTTCAAACCCATTACGAAGGATTTCAATACGAAACGGCATTTGAAACCCATTTTACTTCTGAAAATTTCATGAAAATTTTACATGTCATGCAGCATATTCAACAAGAACAAAAAATCGAAACACTTGATTGTATCCATCAGAACTTGATTGTTAATCATGCAAAGTAGGGTTGACTTTAATGCTTCAGTGAGTTTGGATTATGTGTGCCACTTACAGCGAGCTTCCTGAGGTTGGCGGCTACTTCATTTGGGTCATTTGTGCCGCTGCTTTGAATGGACTGAACTAACTCCTCCTTCTGAGTCAGCCAAGAATCAAACAGCAGCTATAAAAAAAGCACAGCGGATTAAAGGAAGATTGTGAGATGTGTTCTGCACTGCTGCTTTTCCTGTTTCTTTTGAGCACTGGTGATGTTATCACACTGACTCTCTTGAGAAAAGAGGTCTTCTAAACCTTTATGTTTCCCCAGACATGCTCTCATTATAGTCATTTAACAGGCAGGATTCAAAAGACGTTTTGAGAGCTGCTAAATGCATTGTAAAAGCTTTTTCAGCACAGTCTGGAAGGATTCAGTACCTGTTCCTCAGAGAAATGCTGCCAGCACAGCAGGATCTTTTGAAGGAGGATCCAACGCTCTTCAGTCCATTTGCAGATTGCTGCCCATCGTTCCCCAAGATTCTGTGTAAGTAGCATGGGGGTGTTATGGAAAACCGATTCAAGAAGACAAAACATTATACCACAGTTATTTAGTCCAAACATCCAATCAGACCTCAGGGCTGTGGTTATGGTTACAAAGGCCACATTCACACTGCAGAATACGGTTTTCAGTCCTGCATTTGAGTAATTAATGTAGTTGCATTCACATAAATTTTGGTTATTTACAGGATTGACAACTGTATTCTATAACCAAACTCACACCCATACATTTTCAGCATAACCGTAATTTCAGAGAAGCCCTGCTGTGTGAACGAAACAATACTGGATAACTAATTGTTATTACTTGTTAATAATCACATTATACAGTGCATGAGAGCCACTCTGCACTGCACTTACGTATGCCTAGCTGCGCATAAATATCTTGCGTTTTTTCATATGTGGTTTTACAGAGATGCAACTATGTGTCATCTGAAGGTTTAGGTCCAGTCACTGTCCTCCACCGGAGCTCTTTCAGCCAGACAGGGATAGATTTATTATAGAATATTAATCCTAACTCTGTCCTGCTTGGGTAAATCAATGACAACATTTACCTGCAGTTTTTCCTCCAAGGCTGCGGTGGCGCCATCACCACTGTTCTCATCTACTACCACCACCATGTGAGTCAGAGAGTTCACTCGCACTTGCTCCAGCTCCAGATTTTCCTGTAAGAGCTGTAGGGACAATTATGTCTTTACTTGCTTGTTTTTTTGTTTATCAAAAAAAACCACCAAAAATTTACAGTACATACTTTTTGCTCTTCAATTTGACGCTTTATGTCATCAAGTTCAGGTCCTAAGGGCTGTGCTCCCATTCTTTTAATCCGCGTTTCGGTTGTGTCCAGCCAATCAGAGAGCTGCTTCAGCTGCTGGTGCTGCAGGTCCATCAAAACTTTATGAAGCCTTGAAATGTTCCAAAACATCAATTATACGAAGGTTGTAAATAGCAAAGGTCTTTCTGTAAAGAGTGACAGGTTTATATTCCTGGCTAAAGGCTTATCATGCAAACATGTGACCACCTGCTCTGTCTCTCCATACTGGCCACACGCAGATGTTCCCAGCGAGAGTTGAGCAGATTCATCTGTTCCCGCACCTCCCTCTCTTCATCATCAGTCAGCTGCCCTCCAGACAACAACACACTTCCTGCTTTGAGAACACGGCCCACACTGCCCTGATGAGACGTTAACTCCACCATGTAGCCCTGGACACAAACACACACATACATACAGTGCAATGGTAAGACATTTAAATGTACACATTTGCCATTGCCTTTGATGGACATTAAATACAGAGATTTAATAATTATTTGATTGCAAAATAATAAATAATAATAATAATAAAATAAAAAGTAGCTTTGCAAGGGTTCGACTGTCAACAATTAAAGAAGTTTGCAAGCAACCAAGCCACAATTTTTGCTATGCAAATTGTAACATTCAATATATAAAATAGTTGCATTAAATTATATATCTTTATACATTTTTTTAATACATATATAAAATCCCAATGACTCCAAACTTTGGAACAGTGGTGTGTATACAGTATATTTAAAAATGTATTCAAAATGCCAGACAAATATATGATATATATCAGTAAGATATTTTTTTTTAAAGCAAGAATTCAGTAAATTGCACTCTAAAAAATGCTGGGTTAAACACAAACCAGTGCTGGGTAAAATAGGGACAAACCCAGCAATTGGGTTGTATTTTACCCATACTGTAGTTACTACCCAGAAGGTTGGGTTAAACATTTAACCCAACCGCTGGGTCAAAACAACCCAATTGCTGGGTTTGTCCCTATTTTACCCAGCACTGGGTTGTATTTTACCCATACTGTATATTACCCAGCATTTTTTAGAGTGTGATCAAAAGTGACAGTAAAGTCTTTAAAATTGTTACAAAATTATTCCTTTTCAAATAAATACTGTTCTTTTTTAACATTCTTTTCATCAAAGAAAAAAATGTATCCGTTTTTACATTTTACATTTACATACCAACTGTTTTTAATATTGATAATAAGAAATGTTTTTTTTTAAGCTGGAGTAATGGCTTCTGGAAATTCAGCTTTGCCATCACAGGAATAAATTACATTTTGAAATATATTGAAATACTGTAATAATATTTAATATTCAATAATATTTTTTAAATTGTAACAATATTTAAGAGCATAAGAGACTTCTTTCAAAAACATTCTTTCAAAATTTAAATTACCCCAAACTATGGAACAGTAGTTTAACATTTTAAATATACACATAAAATTTATTAAAAATGATCCATGTATATAAAACAGTTCATAAACACTGTAAATGGCCTTAAACATTGACTACATTACATAAAACTTACAAAAACTGCATGATTCCAACACAGCAGATCTATCAACAAACAAAAATGTGCAAAGCAATAATATGCTTTAAAGGGGTCATATGATGCGATTTCAAGTTTTCCTTTCCTTAACTTGTCTGCACTAAGTTTCTTTGCACTGGCATCTAAAAAATAAATCTCTCTGTAAATCTGTTTTCACCATTAACACCTTCTCTCAATGAGTTGTTTCACTCAATATATCATGCCATTCTCTCAGTCATTTAATATCCCCAGATAACTTTTCAATTCACACCCACGCAAGGCACAGTTTGATCCTTTGACTCTCAGACCAACCATTCTAAAAGATGTTGGAATATGAAACTGAGAAAACACTCATAATTACCATCTGTCAGGAATGGAGAAATCCGATTTATTCAGAGACTGTAAACACTGGGGGCTTACGAAGATCTGGGTTAATAGTAACAGCCCACAACTTCTTGAACAATATATCTTAGACCCAAAACTTTCAAACAGCATCCTTCACCCTTTGGGTTCAAAGTTAGTTTGAAGAAATTAATCACCTGTCTGAATTTAGAGCCGTCCCTCTACGTTTCACACAAGTGTAAAACATCAGTCTTATATTGGCCAGATGTCAGACACTGAATAAGCGTATATAGACGTGTCAGCTGAAGAGCATATCTGGGACAATACAGACTTAAATTTTACTTTATAGACAAAGTCTGAAATGCATGGGTAGTTATGAGTTATTTTTAGAGCAACATGAAAAATGTATTAAGAAGAACACTGTAGTTTGGGCAAAATTAGTATTTATTTGTTTAATTAGTCAAAACTAATGTGTAATTGTTACTTGGAAATAATCTTATCTTAGGGCTGTCAAATCGATTAATCGCAACCAAAATAAAAGTTTATGTTTACATAATATATGTGTGTGTACTGTATATATATTACATATATTTCTAAAATAAACATAAACTTTTATTTTGGTTGTGATTAATCGTGATTGATCAAGTTGACAGCCCTAATGGCTCAACAAAAGCTGTAAAAGGACAGTCTGAACTTATATTTTTCTGCATGGCCTTCAACTTTGGGCAAAGGTCATGATATAAGACTCTGAGCTTATGTGGAAATCCAAAGCTGTCATATGGCAGCTAAAGCTCATGAAATCACAACAAATACAGCTAGCTTTAATAGCGATTCCTGGATCATCTTCACCTCTAGAGGCAATCTCTATTGTCTGCTGATGCTAAAAAGACATAGGACATGACATCATTGTCTTTGAACATTCATAAACTGTTTTTGGGAGTAGTCCTCCAAATTTTTGCTCTGAACTAGTAGCCTAACATGACAGCTGTGCACTAGTCCTTCTGGAAAGATCCTAATTATAAGCTCTGACATTTTAATTGAGACATGATGTGGATTTAAGTGATTTTGGTGTTACTTTGTTTAGAACAAAGGTGCCTATGTCATGTTTCATTCTCTCTTTTTCCCCTACCGATAAAGACGGTAAGTTTTAAATGCAGGAACAAAACTACTTTATTACTCTATTTATCAAGTCAGCATAAGATAAGATCCTGCATTGTTATGTGATAATTTGGGGTCACTGACACAAAATGATAAACACTAAATCTCCAAACTAAACTGTACAGTCAACATTCACAATTAATTATAGCTAGTTCAGCCATAGTGCTTCCTCTATGATTACTTTAATTCACACATGGAAATTTAGAGGCCTAGTTTAGTTTGCAAACTTGTGCAAACCTGTGTTTATGTTCATGTGCCCATATCTTTAAAAATTATCCTTCCAACATCTGAAAGCAGCATTAAAGTCATTAAAGCTGGAATTTAACAAAATTAACGACAGATCTTTTTTTTCCTTCTTGTAGCATACATCCAAGTGAAACAAATTATTGTTTCGAAAGTAATAAATGTAGGTTGGGGTCTTGGTATCCATCGATTGTTGATTGTATGGAGCTTGCAGTTGATTTTAAGAAAGGGGGTTTAAGTAGACTAAATAACTGGAGAAGTCCGACATACGTCACCATTGAGAAGTCTGTTGTATCACATAGGATCAAGATATGACATTTTGAATAAAAATTACAAGGTAAAAAAAAACAAGCATTATTCACAATAAGATCAATAACTAATTAGAAAACAGTGAATATTCATTTCATTCTGACTTTTCAACATTCAACCAAAATCCAGTTACTGTAGATATTCTAGTAAGTAAACAAATCAAACTTTAATCATTGTTCTAGTGTACTAGTGACATTAAAAAATGAAAGTTAAAGCCAAATTTTCACCAACTGAGAAAAATATTACCTGTGGCCAGCAGAATCATCAACACACTCATCTACTTTCACCTCAAAAGCTTCAGAAGACAAACTGGCAAATTACCTCATGGGTGTGAAACTGCTCTTTGACTTCTTCGACAAAAGAGGAGATGGGTGGCTGTGCTTGCAAGTCGTCCTCCGCAGAGAGCAGCCAGGTCAGGACCTCCTCCAGGGCACTCTGGTAGCTTTCCAGCTCATTTAGCCCCTGTGGCAGGGGACTGGGGGACGGTCGCAGTTCATCAGGCTTGTCTGGAGACTGCAGGCATATAGATGGGAGACAAATGGATTAGATGATGGTATGAATTTAAAAATAATACAAATATTACATTTTGGTCACACTTTAGTTTGGGGACCAATTCTCACTATTAACTAACTATTTACTACCACATTTTCCTCAATAAACTCATAATTTGCTGCTTATTAATAGTCGTAAAGGTAGTTGTTAAGTTTAGGTATTGGGTTTATTAAGGGATCTAAAATTAGGTCATGCAGTATAAGGCATGTGCTTTATAAGTACTAATAAACAGCCAATATGCTAGTCATATGAATGTTAGTAAGCAACTAGTTAATAGTGAGAATTGGTCCCTAAACTAAAGTGTTACCTGAGTTTTTTGTATCAAATTAAGACCTGCCTAAAGAGCATATTGGCAATGAGGAGGCAGGAGTGGTTGGCTAATCATGGGTACACACACGTGCATCACTAAAGCCCCTGGAGTATTGGCTGTTTCATCCTCAAAATCTGGGTGATCTTTAAAGTTAGTCTTCTCATTTTCTTTTCCTGCTTTGGGAAATACCCTCTGTCCTCGCATGTGTTTGAGTGTAATGCACTGGCTGACTGATAATATCAGGGTGGTTTCAGATTGAATTTGAAGATTGTGAGGGGCCTCTTGGTGTTGAGTTATGATTTAGTACTAGGTTTATTAGTGGTGCTCGTGGTGTTGCTCATATTTCTTCAAATTCCTAACCATGAGTATTCAAATTCGGTGCATAATTTGTCATACCATTTGCACAGTGGACAATAAAAATTCGAAGTACACAGCTTATTGAGATGAGGTATGCAATTATTTTTCTAAGCAACCTTTATACAAATCCCATAGACTGACAGTAAAGAAGAGACTTGAGTCATATATTGGGGACCAAAATATCTTTAGGGTGACTAACCACCTAGAAACTACCCACAACAATATGTTAAAAAACACTCAGAAGACTTTCACAACCACATAGCAATGCTTTGGCAGCCACCCACAACTCCCTTGCGTTTTACACCAGTGTTATTTTAGTGTTATTTATATACGATTATAGTAATTACATACCATTTTAATTACCTTTTCAGTCTTCATTTTAATGTTAAAGTTTTCGAATCCATTCAGCCGATCTCGGGGTCTGGCGGTAGCACTTTTAGCTTAGCTTAGCATAGATCATTGAATCTGATTAGTCCGTTAGCATCTCGCTCAAAAATGACCCAAGAGTTTCTATATTTTTCCTATTTAAAACTTGACT
>NW_015644861.1:544745-559345 GCF_001515625.1 Sinocyclocheilus rhinocerous
TTTTCCGTCGGTCTTAGTACACGATGTAACTACAGAAGAGTCAAGTTTTAAATAGGAAAAATATAGAAACTCTTTGGTCTTTTTTGAGCGAGATGCTAACGGTCTAATCAGATTCAATGATCTATGCTAAGCTACAGCTAAAAGTGCTACCGCCAGACCCAGAGTTAACTCAACTGTTTAACTCTAGGGGAGTTGGAAAATGAGCCTATTTTCAAAAATAGTGGAGTGTTCCTTTAAAATCCAAAAAGCTTACCCCAAGTCTCTGAAATATCCCTCAGGTCCTTTCCTCATTGCAAATCTATGGCATTTTGTCAATATTGTTGTCTGCCAGGCCAATACAATCAATTAGTTGGAACAAGCTTTAGCAAGTGAAGTGTGACACCACTGATATCAGTCGGAGGTTGTTGTACAGTAGAAACAAACTACAACTCCTGGCAATGATGTGGAAGAACCAGCAGTCAACAAAAACCAACCTGTGTTGTGAGGAACTTCCTCTGCTGTTCAGGTGTCTTGACGTAGGCAGCTTGAGTGAAGGCATAGCTTTTGAATCGAGGCTTATAGGAGGGAGATGGGCTGCGAACACGACTCTGGGCCACACTGACTGTGATCTAAAAGAAGTACAGAAGACAAGAAAGACTGTAAAAAGCAAAACAAAAGCCACAGAGATGGATGGAAATACTGAGGAGAGTAGAGTGATGAGCTGGATATGGCAGTGAGAAAGACGATGAGGACGTTGGAATGCAGATGGGCAAAATTAGATCACAAATTACAAAACATAATTCAATGTCAGCTGGCAAAGTGTGTTGAGAAGTTAGAGGTGCAATCGGCATCCTGAGAACGTCTGAAAACCTTTTTGAAACCAAAGAAGTCTCAGGCTTTCATATCAGACATATGTGGCGCCAGAGATAATGGGTCCATGCATTATGATTACTGCACACCGTTCAAAACTGTGCGTGTCTATGTGTGTGTGTGTGTTCCTCTGACCTGCTGGGAGTACCGCTGTTGGGTTTGAAAGAGGAAGTGCTCCTCCTTGGTTACTTTAGCTCGAGGGAGTGTCTCTACTTCTTGGATGGCCTCCATGCTCACGCCATGGGGCAGCACTTGGAACAGAGAGGTGACGTACATAATGATGGATTTCTTATCTGGATGAGCTATAGCAACATCTGCGAAGGAGAAAAGATATGCCCATGAGTTAAGCAATGACTTAATTGACTTAATTAAGCTAACTCCTAGAGGAGACATATGTGAGATTATTAGTCTTTTTCACAATAGACAAATGTGAGAAGCAGATGATCGCTGCAAACATTGCTTTGTAGAATGTTGTATGTGTACTACTAAGTTTTGGATTTGTATGATTTTTTTTTGATGTTTTGAAAGAAGTCTATTATGCTCACAAAGGCTGCATTTATTTAATCAAAAATACATAAATTATATATAAATAATACATAAATAACAAAAACAGCAATATTGTGAAATATTATTAGAATAAAAAAACTGTTTCATATTTTATTGTTTTAAAATGTAATTTATTTCTGTGATGGCAAAGCTGAATTTTCAGCACCATTACTCCAATATTCAGTGTCATATGAGCTTTCAGAAATCATTCTAATGTGCTGATTTGGTGCTCAAGAAACATTTCTTGAGCACCAAAAGAGTGGGTTTCAAAAGAGTCCAAAATAATTTTTTCTCCAAACTTTTGAATGTAGTGTAAATATAACTATCATTTAATTATATAAACTATGCATGTTCTCTATGCATTTATCCATTGGAAAGAAACATCATGCATATACTTTATATTAGATCTTATTAGAACGTTCCTTTCCTTGGTATCTGTCCATACAGAACAAGTCATAAGTGATACAAGCTCATCTATGAATTAATCCCTCTCTGGCATAAATTATATGATGAAATTCTGTTTTAGATGTTGATGTAACAAGACGTTTCCTTCCATCCAAAAAAAAAAAGAAAAGAAAAAAAAATTAAAGTAAAAAAGCCCTGTCTGTAATACTCAGAAAAACTTCAAAGGCTATCGTGAACAAGAAGAAGAAAAGAGGAGGTCATACCCTCAGGGTCCAACAGTCGGTCGATGCCTAAACTCTTCTCCGCAACGTTGAAGGCGTGATCCAGTCTTTCAATGGCATTATCCTGTTGCTCTACCACACTCCAGTTAAACAGTTCTGGCCTGGCAAAAAAAGACAAAGCAGATGATGTAATTAATATAGGATATTTAATAACTTAAATTATTTTTCTGTGCACATGCTTGAAATAGCTAAAAGCAGATCGAAACAGCTGGTTCATTACCCAAATGAACTACACAGAAAAATAGAAAAACAATAAGCCATAATCAGCTTCAAAAATTGCTTTAGGCCAAGCCAGTATTCAACCATGCAGTTTATGACCACTGAATATAAAACATTAATTTTCAATTTCATTAGTCGTGAAACCAATGATTTCTGCGATTTTCAAAAAAGCACCCCAAAATAACAACCCCACACACCTGTGGCTGTGAATGAGAGCATTGAAGGCAAAACCATCGGCCCAGCTGCTGGAGAAGTTGACCACACTGACGTCTTTGTAGTTTTTAGTGGACTGCCTGACCCAGCTTAACAGAATCTTTTCACTGTTTGTCTGCTGTAGGTCTGCCATGACATCTTTCATCACATCCTTAACCTGTACGGTAAAGGAGAGGATATATACATATTTATCAGAACAGTGACAAACATAGCAACATGACCTCATAAAGGTAACATTTAGAGGCAGACTTTATGATTACAATTTTATTAACCGGATAAGATAACGCTTGTACCTTGGTAATACCATTCATATTAGATGAATGCGGCATATATCAGTCAGTACCATGGTACATATCATAGTACATATCTGTTCAATGGTAATATCCTGGTTGGATGTGTACCATGGTAATACCATGGAATTCTTTAAAATGCTTAAGAGTAAATATGAAGTACAAAAATGTGGAAATACACTACCGGTCCAATGTTTGGGGTCTGTAAGATTTTTGAAAGAAGCCTCACCAAGGTTGCATTTATTTGACCAGAAATACAATAAAAATAGTAACATTATTATAAGAAATATTACTACTATTTAAAATAACTGTTTTATATTTGAAATATATTTTAAAATGTATTTTATTCCTGTGATGACAAAGCTGAATTTTCAGCATCATTACTCCAGTCTTCAGTGTCACATGATCCTTCAGAAATCATTCTAATATGCTGATTTGGTGCTCAAGAAACATTTCTTATCATTAAGGTTGTTTAAAACAATTTTGAGACTTAATTTTTTTTTTTCAGGATTCTTTGGTAAATAGAAAGTTCAGAAGAACCGCATTTATTTTAAATAGAAATATATGCAACATTATAAATGGTCACTTTTGTTCAATGTAATGCATATTTGCTGAATAAAAATGTTAGGTAACACTTTATCTTAAGGACTAATTCTCGCTATTAATTAGTTGCTTATTAGCATGCATATTACTATCATATTGGCTGTTTATTACTACTTATAAAGCACATAGTAATGCCTTATTTGTATGACCGTATTTTAGATCCCTTAATCCACCCGTACCTAAACTTAACTAACTTACTATTAATAAGCAGCAAATCAGGAGTTTGTTCAGGGAAAACTCTTAGTTAATAGTGAATATGTGTTCCCTATTCTAAAGTGTTACCAAATGTTAATTTATTCATGGGTTACTTAATTAATTTTAAAACATTTTGAACAGTACTGTATAACAAATATCACCATGGTATTACCCTTTTTTTTTTTTTTTTTACATGTACCATTATAACACCAAGGTAATCTCTGAAATATTTAGAAGTATAATGTAAATTCCATGGTAGATGAATATGGTAATCAGTATTTTTTCAAACTAGTCTAAATGCCAAAACATTACTGAGCCTTAAATGCCCTTATTCCTGTAACCACCTCCAACATAAGATGAAGGAGGATGACATCATTTGCTCTGAACATAAACCACAGTAGGGCCACCTTATCAGATGAACAGAAAAAAACACAGAGGAAACGAGTTCCTGTACAGATATTCACATGTCAGTCCACTGCAAATGTGCTACATATAAAACCTTTGATAGAACAACATAATGGATGATAAAGATCCTTTAGTGCCCTTGAAGGCAAACCAGAAAGATTGAAGATCTGATTCCACTGTATTGAACTCTCATACCTGCCAGTGGAGAATGATGCTCCAGATGAGCCCCAGGGTCAGTTTATGATTCCCATCTACAATGTCAGCTCCTCCAATGTTCACCAGCTCAACCTAGAAATGGAGCGGATGGGAATGTAAGAACCTTCGTTGCTTATAATGCGACCAGGAATATGTATTAAGACAGTAAACAGGGTCAGTTTTGATTTTATGTTGACTTTAAACAAGATAAGGATTAGATACTTCAGCCACATCAGTTTTAGATATCAACAGTTTGATATTTGCAGGAAAATTATTTTCAACCAGACATTATAATTTGCAATCATTCTTGGCTCTTATTTAGTTCTTCAAACACGTATTCAAGCTGTCTAGTTGTTTCACTACATTTTATCAAGCAGAAAAGCTTTTATGTCTTTGAAATGGATAAGTGCCATTACCTTATTCAACTGTAAATTTTGCTTCTGCATAATTTTGTCTTGCATTTTTAAAAAAAAGCTCAACCGAAACTTCCAAAAGCTGTGAATAGTAAAACAGCCTGTTGAACCAATTAACTCACATTGTTCTTCTGAAGGATCTGCAGGGCCCTGTTAACATTGTTGAGGGAGTGCACTCGAGTGAAACCACGTTCTTTAACCTGCAAATGAAGAATATACTGTATCAGAACTCAACTCTGAGCATCCATTGCAAATTAATTCAGCCATTTATGCACTCAGCCTTGTCCAAACGCTTTGAAACCAGGAGTATTTTTTCCTTGATAAAAATAGAACAATGAAAAGCGTCTCAGAATATCAGCCCTCAGAGACAATTAAAGGGATAGTTCACCCAAATATTAAAATTCTGTCATCATTTACTCACCCTAATGAAGGGGTGGCCGTTATGACCAAAATTATAGTATATACCATTATTATGGTAGCAGTATATAAAATGTACATGTTCATAAATCGGTTGTTAATTTAACCCCAAAATGTTTTACACATTAAAATAACATGTAGTAATAATCTAGTCACTCATTTTAAATATTTAAAAAATTGTAAAGTTTTTTTTTTGTTCTTTCAAAAGAGAAAGACATAATCTTAAATCTTAAAATAATGCCTTAAAATAAGAATCTTAAACTTCAAATAATGATTCATAATGAATATAATTGGACGGGGTACATTTAAAGATGCAAAATAGTACAATTATTTAAAAAGCAGTTTGCTTTTAAAAGAGCCAACTTAGGAGAATCATAATTATGAATCTGACATCACTTTTTCTCCCATGAACATGCCAATGAGAATTACATTCGTGCAAATGTTAAACTTTCATTAATGACTTTCATTTCTGTTTTGTTTCTTACTCAAAACTATTGTTTGACTTCATTAGTTTTGAAATGTATTGCGTGAGATGCACTGACCAATTTTTGATATCTTTCTGATGATTTTTCAACCGTTATGAAGCTTGAAATCCTTATTCCACATTCATTGTAAATGTATGGAAAAGAGTACTATGATGACTATCCTCAAAACATATTTTGTATTCATGAGTAAATGATGGTGAGAAGTGTCCTTTTGGGGTGAATTATTCCTTTAAGAACTTATTTTGTTGAAATTTAAAGATGGACCCACTAGTTCATGGCCAACGAGACCCTCCAGGAGTTCAAGAAGACGTCGGCCATCACACAGATCAATGAAGAGGTCATCGATAGGGGGTCTTCTTGTCTGGAGAATAAACAGAACTTGTAGAACAAGAAAGCTGCGGGTCTTTATTTAGGCCTTTATTCACAGCACTAAACTGTCTATGAAGTGTGCCCAGTATTTTAAAGTGGAGTATTTGAGGGTGTACATAATCAAAAATAAATGAGAATGACAAGATGACACCTTTAGTTTTATTTTATTTTGTTTTTTATTTTATTTATATATTTATTTATTTTTGAGTAGAAAAAGTAGACATTCTCTAAGCTTTTTCCCTCACAGCTATGCTTTGCAGCAAACACTTCTCTCTCAGTTTGAAGGACAAAGAACCGAAGTCCTTCCTCTGTTAACATACTGTAAAAAGGACGCTAAAAGAGTTACAAAGAGAACGCAAAAACCTCTATTTTGAAATGCTTTACCTTGAAGCGTGGTACGTCAAACAAACAAATCTAAAGCAAACATTCAAGCATTCAAACTCTCAACCTGACATAGATGAAGGTTAGTGACGAGACTTTGTGCAAGGATGAATCTTAACTTTTAACCTCAAAATCAAGACTATGTGCAAGTGTGAATCTTAACTTTTAACCTTGATATCAAGCCTGTCTACATTACATCTCCTCATCCGCCCACCGTGTAGTAGGAGGATGAATAAAAACATTTCAGTTTATACACCTATAACATGCTATTCCAGGATGCAACAACAGAAATCCATGAAGATTTCTCTGGAAATCGCAATTTAAAGATTGTCTGAGTTGGTTAATCAAAACAGATTTTGCATAATTACGATTTTTTTTTTATCTGCCATTAAACAGATAGATCACCAAAAAATGAAAATTCTGTCATCATTTACTTAACCTCAAATTATTTAAGTTGAAGATATTTTGAAGAATCTTGGTAACCAAACATTTGGTGGTAGCCAATGACTTCTACAGTACAGAAAAAAAATACTATAAAGTCAATGGCTGTTTGGTTACACGCATTCTTCAAAAATCTTCTTTTGTGTTCAGCAGAAGAAAGAAGCTCATACAAGTTTGGAACAACGTGAGGATGAGTAAATAAATGATGACAAGATATTCAGCTTTTGAATGAACTATCCCATCAAAGGTGATTCAGTGTTACCTCAACACGATAAAAAAACAACAACGCTCAAGTATTATTACCTTAGCAAACTGTGAGTTTATCCATTTTGTGAAGGTTTTCTTTTGAACATCTTCTCTTTCATCTGAAAATGAGAGAGAACACAGAACACTGTCAGTACTGTCGAGTTCAAACAAAGAAACCTAATTTCAAACAAATCGTAGTCATTTAATACCTTAAGAAATGTAAAGCTTTACAGCTACATAATGGCATATATATTATAGGGATGTAACGGTATGAAAATTTCTTATCACGATTATAGTGACCAAAATTATCACGGTTATCAGTATTATCACGGTATTGTTTAAATGTGCTGGAGATGTTAAAAAGTTTTATATTTAAAAATCAACAAACAACAAATAAAATGAATTTTTGTTTGCATAATCACTAAAACAATAACATTACCAATGATGTTCGGATTTTAAATGACAACTTGACTGACAACAGATTGATAGCATGTTGAAATATCTCATGTAAATGTTCAAATAAAGCTTTGAAAAAGTTTAATAAAAAGGTAAACCTCACATTTCAGCCTTTAAATAAAGAAAAGATATGTCAAAATGATAATTGATTAATAAATGATTATATGTATTTTATCTGCTCCATAAATAATTCTAGAAAACTTATCTGAATTGTTTAAATGTGTAGAATCCACATTAGCTTGTTTTTCAACAACCGGTCAAAATTGACAGCAGGGCATGCAAATTCGGTCCGTTTTTTTATTTATCGCGAGTTGTTCAAATCGCGGTAATCTAATACGGTTTTAATGATAATTAAAAGATGAAACGGTAATACTAACCGTGGGGAATTTTATCATGATTTATCGTCAAACCGGTAATCGTTACATCCCTAAATTCATAGAGAGTATAAGTGATTAAAGTTGCTACTGGCAAATAAGAATAAAGTCTACTGTGATCAATAGGACGTATTCACTCTGTTGTGGCATTTGATATAAGGACGGTTAAATACAAAGAGACTATGAGCAAAAAAGCCCCAGGAAAACCTGAGAATGGTTTGAGGGCTCATACAGATTAATGGTCAGCTGGCATTCAAAAGAAGATTACTTCTGAGAGACCAAGGGTGTAGATCAGGCAAGCTTTACAAACATAATGACTGAGTAGGGTGAAAAATTGATCAGAAAGCTAAAGAACCTGATAGAAATTCCTCTATTATTCCCATTCATTTCTAAAACATTTAACACAGGGTTCGGCAATACTAAATTGCAAACAAGCAATTGTAAGATCAAGAACCCAGAACACACATACAAAAAATAAATGGCAACACTTTAGAATAGGGAACACTTATTCACTATTAACTATGACCTTTCCCTCAATAAATTCCTAATTTGCTGCTTATTAATAGTTAGTAAGGTAGTTTTTAAGTTTAGGTATTGGGTAGGATTAGGGATGTAGAATAAGGTCATGTAGAATAAAGGCCCGTTCACACCAAGCACGATAACTATAAAGATAACGATAAAGATATAGTTCTAAAAATCGTTCTCAATCAATAAGAATAGCATAGTTCACACCACAACTATAACGATAACGATACAGAGGAACGATATCGTTGTGATCACTTTCAAAACGTTTTTTTTTTCAGCTGATGAAAGATAAAACACTGACAGCCAATCAGAATCCATCCTGCTATAACGAGCTGGAGAATTTAAAGCGACAGACGCAATAATCAGACGATATCGTTCTCTGGTGTGGACGCTAATATCGTTATCTTTATAGTTATCTTTATAGTTATCGGTGTGAACGGGGCTTAAGGCATTAATAGGCCTATGTGCTTAGTTAGTACTAATAAATGGCTAATATTCTAGTAATATGCATGCTAATAAGCAACTAGTTAAGAAACCCTAAAATAAAGTGTTACCAAATAAATAAATAAAAAATAAATACTTTTGTCATATAAAAGTCCTCTTTGTGGTGTTGCCTCACTTAGAGCCGCCAAAAAAAGACTATAATGCCAGAAAGTCACTGTTGTATTTGTAAAGAGAGTGAAGGAAATGTCGGGAGTTGGGAACATTAAAAATCAATCAGTACAAAGAACATTTAGCTTTCATATCACATTAAAAGCTTGTGTTTTCCCCCACTCTAATATTCTCCAATTGCTTTGATTCAGATCTCTGTGCGCTACCCTCTCGGCTTGCTTGAGTTTGAGATTGATTACAAAAGCGTAATTCTTATCTAGGGGCCCTGATGATATTAAAGCGAGAGTTCAAGCCTATAATGAAAACTCTTGTCATCTTTTCTCTTCTTCGCATGGAGCACAAAAGGAGTTATCTAGCAAAGACGGTCCTTGGTCTCCATTCACTTTCACTGGAAACGAGCTGCTTGGACATTCTGCTTCCATGCAAGAAAACAACTCATAATGATTTGGCAGAAGTGTCATATTTGGGCAAACGATCTCTTTAAAACCTTTCAGAACAGCCATGGAATCGTTAAGAAAGAGTAAGTATTATTTTGATATTTCCTTGTGCACAAAAAGCACTGGGTGGTGAATCACAAGCTTTCCAGAGTCAGCGTGGATGACAGCATTTTCATGCATAATTGATTTTAAGCTTCCAGTTGTTTTTGCCACCATCGCAATAATCATCATGAAATGGGTAGTTTCAGTTCATTGTTCCCATTGGTCAGCCTACACTTCAGCTGACTGCATAATCACAGTAGCATGGCTCAGATTTGTTTCAAGCCTGACTGCACCATGTCATGCTTATAATCGCAATAACACACACTCACACGGTTTTGCTATGACAGAAGAGTAAACAGCAATGTTTCAGCACTGAAGAAGATTAAATCAGTTCCAAAGAACTAAAAATAGATTAAAAATAGACTATAAATATAATAAAACGCAAATAAATAATAATGATTAACAGTATGTTTTCACATTATTTGCATTTTCTTTTTACAAATTTGCTGAAATACAATATCATCAATCAGCTACTTCAAATAGATTTTTTTTCAACATTTAACATCCAAAATAATAATAAAACAAGTTTTTATGAAAGCTTGTTTCTGACAATTCAGACTTTTTTCTCACAATTCTGAGCATTTTTCTAAGAACTGCAAGATATAAACTCAGAATTGCAACTTGCAATTCTGAGAAAAAAGTCAGAATTGCATGCTATAAACTTGCAACTCTCAGAAAAGAAAATCAGAATTGTGAGATATAAACTCAGAATTTGGACAGAATTTTTTCACAGAATTCTGAGTTCACATCTCGCAATTCTATTTATTTATTTATTTATTTATTTATTTATTCCTCCATAAAAAAGGCAACTGCAACATTTTATCTCCCGATTCTGACTTTTGTCTCGCAATTGAGAGTTTATATCTCACAATTTCGACTTTTTTCTCTTTTCTTCTCAAAATGGCAAGTTTACACCTCACAATTCTTTTTTTCCTCAGAATTATGAGGGGGAATAAAAAAAAAAAATCCAAACTGGCAGATAAAAGCCACATTTTTTTTTAAACTTTTTTTTTTAATCCTCTGGCAGAAACAAGCTTCCATAGTTTTAGCTATCTCATGCAAATCACATTTACAGTTCTCGAAAGCAATGCCATTTATCATGTCCAAGGCTCATTTGAGTTCTTTACTGTGGAGAACGATGACTTGTAAAGGCAACTCAACAGTGCAAAAGGCACCAATTATGAACTATTGAATAAAAAAAAAAATCCAAACTGGCAGATAAAAGTCACATTTTTTTTTTAACTTTTTTTTTTAATCCTCTGGCAGAAACAAGCTTCCATAGTTTTAGCTATCTCATGCAGATCACATTTACAGTTCTCGAAAGCAATGCCATTTATCATGTCCAAGGCTCATTTGAGTTCTTTACTGTGGAGAACGATGACTTGTAAAGGCAACTCAACAGTGCAAAAGGCACCAATTATGAACTATTCTTATCGTGGATCAATAATTTCTGGAGCAAATCAGATATCTCTTAATGTTCCATAATGCCAAAAGTCATTCCTTTACTTGATTACCACAATCTGCTTCAATTAGACTGTCAACCCCCTTGACAAAATGTGCAGAATACAGCAGCTCTGCACAAAGGAAAAGCTGATTATGGTAAGTCTTTTGCTGCAGCGGGAACCTTCACATTATCTTACAGTATTACTGATATTGATCTACAAAGCTCTGAATTAGCTGCTTTTAAAAGCTCAGGATTTGACAGGGAAATTATATTCTTCAGGTTTAGAAAAACAACAGGGTAGACGACATCCCGCAGTGTCCCTTCACAAACTAAATATCGAATGCCTACATTTTAAGACATAATTTATTACCACATTAATATGTTGTAATATAAGAGAAAAAGAAAGCGGAGTCGGATGAGTCGGATGACTCATCCAGTATTAAACAAAAACTAACCTGCACCATAAAAAGTGAAAACGTGCTGTTGTTATCTTAATTCACCCCAAAATCTAAATTCTGTCACTATTTACTCACTCTCAAGGTATTCCAAATCTGTATGTCTTTCTTTTTTCCATGTAACACCAAAGCAAAATATCAGCGCTGCTTTCTTCCATACTTTGAAAGTGAATGGTGTCCAGGTGCTGTCAAAGCATCATAAAAGTGGTCCATACAACTTGTGTGCTATATTTCAAGTCTTCTTAAGCCATATACAATAACTTTGTGTGAGAAACAGCTGTGGCCACAATTTACTATCATTATATGGAAGAGAGCAGAAGGACATTCTGCTATAAATAACTCATTTTGTGTTCCAAAAAAGAAATGGGTTTCAGAAGACTTGAGGGCGAGTAAATGATGACAGAATTTTAAAGTTCACTTAGATGGCACCAAATTAAACGCATTAGGTTACCTGACATAACATCTTTCACAGAGTGCTCTCAATGCATTACAGATTCAAGCAAAAGAGTGTGAACAAAGATCTGTCAACAATGCTGAAGGTCGATGTTAAACACCTTGCATGACATCCTCCTGTCACAATATGCAATTGTAATCAACAGCCCATAATAGTTATTTTTGCCTGGTTGTGGCAACTATCATTTCAGAAACACCCTGATAATAATATTCTGAAATGAAAAGGAGTTTAGCCTTGCCTTACGCAGATGATAATAGCAAGCGTGTTTAAATAAATGGAACCCAAATGTTTTAAGCAATTGACCTATCAGTAAGCCCCGCCCTCCTTGGTTACTGTTGCTCCCTCGGACAAACAAACAGAGTTGCTCACTGTCTTACAATGACAGCTGTCAGTGTAAAAACCTTGTCCCACGATGTTTTAGCACAATTTGGACACAGAAAGGCCACCATTCAAGTGGGAATTAAATATTCCATGGAGGGATATATAAAATATTTTAAAATACGGTGGATAACTCGAAGTGAGGGTTCCCTATCGATACTTCACTCGTACTGTGTCTGTTTAAGACGCTTGGGGGGGAAAACTCCTTTTTCTCTGATGACTGAAGCCTTTCAATAACGCAGTGTAACTGCGGGGTCCTCTGGCTATATAAGCGGCACATCGCCATTAGATCCTCAGATTATCCCAGTATGTGGCGGAAATGCACCTTAAACTGGTTTGCCAACCGCCATTAAACACAAAAGAAGAAGAAGAAGAAGATCCTAAGATTATTCTCCTTCAGCGACGACTACTAGATCTTCGCTCTATGAGACTACGAAGCCTTCGCCGTGATCAAGCCAAGCAGCGGATCGAGAGACACCTTCCTGCTCGGCCATTCTCGCCGCTTCACGCCGCCTCATGCTGCAGCAGCGACGGTCTCCGGTTCCCTGCCGCTATCCGGCTATATAAAAGCAAATTTCAAAGAGCAAACCCCCGCCCCCTTGCCATCTGCACAACCCAGCACAGCCAACACGGGCATTGACGCCGAGCTTTTCCGCGTCTTGTCTAAAGCGGTGGAGGAGATGGGTTTGGAGTGGTCTCCGCCGGAGGAGCCCACCCGCAGCCGCCTGGATGAGTGGTTCTTGCTGGGGCACAGTCAGGCCCCCTGACAACGAGCTTCACCATTCTTTCCGGAGGTCCACGACCAGAACACCAGGTCTTGGCGTGCCCCCTATTCGGCCCGCCTTCGTGCCTCATCTTCGTCCGCCCTCACATCAGTCGACGGCGCCGAAGAAAAAGGTTACGACAGACTGCCTCCCCTGGATGAGTCAGTGGCCGCGCATCTCTGCCCACCCACGGCCATCGGCTGGAAGGCAAAGGCGGCTCACCCGTCCAAGCCGTGTAGGGCGACTTCGGCTCTCGCCGGGCGAGCCTACTCATCTGCTGGACAAGCCGCCTTGTGCTGACATTTTGAGAACATTTTAAGACCAGATGAACAAACGTTTTGTTAATGTTACTGGAAGAATGTTACTTTGAAAGAACCTTGCCACAAAGTTCTGAGAATGTTTACTGTTAGTTGGGTAACGGCTAGACCAGGGGTAGGTAAGTTCGGTCCTAGAGAGCCGCAGTCCTGCAGAGCTCAGCTCCAACCCTAATCAAACACACCCGAACAAGCTAATCAATGTCTTCAGGATTACTAAGGCTATAGGCAGGTGGGCCTTTTTTCAGGGTTGGAGCTGAACTCTGCAGGACTGCGGCTCTCTAGGACCGAACTTGCCTACCCCTGGGCTAGACGCTTAGCAATAGACACCCAATTGCGCCTCATATTCACACGCATTGTATAAACAGTCCTTTCAGTGTTTGAGAAGAAAAATGTCAAATGGTCACGGAAAACATGTGAAATGGGGTGAAAAAAAGAGACCGTTTCATTTTACAAGTCGAACAGTCCAATCAGGAAAAACATGGCCATGTATAATACAAGGATGCACAATGGTAGATCCTTTAAAGGGGGGGCTAATGCTATTTCATGCATTCTGAGTTATTTACACTGTTAAAGAGTTGGATTCTCATGCTAAACATGGCCAACGTTTCAAAAAAACGAGTTGGACGTTTGACAGAGTATTTCTGTGCCAAATTCACACCATGTCGTAATTACTGTGATTTCGAGATGACAACATGAATCGGGACTATCGCACTATCAATGCCTAAACATAGCGCCTAATGAATCTGAGGTGGTCAGGTGGTACAACTTGAAGCTCCCAGTTCACAAGTTGTAATTACGAGTTCTACGAGGACGTGAACGCTTTTTACAAGTTGGTATCTTGTAGTCACTGTAATTGCAATATGGCGTGAATGCACCTTAAGTTTCGGAAAGTTTTTTTCGAGTATGGCCCTTCATGACATCATGAAGGGCGGAATTCTTGTATGGGCACTTCTCCCGGAAGAGCGCGCGCACACAGCAAACAGAACAAGAGTAAGAGCACGTCCATCAATGTGCTTCATTCGGGTTATGGAAGTCGGCAGCATTGCACAGGACCTGCTCAAGAAGAATGTCAGTGTGTTTTTGGTTGTGAGGGAAAGAAAACCTTATTCAGCTTCCCAAAGAACCCAGCGTTACGTGAACAGTGGATGCAGTTTGTTTTTCCGGGGCAGCAGCAGAAATTCGCAAATGTGTTTGTTTGTTCCCGTCATTTCAGTGACGAATGTTTTATAAGCAAGGCCCAGTTTGATGCTGGATTCGCATTTCGTTTGATACTGAAAGATGGAGCGGTCCCAGTGATAAAAGATCCCGGTCATGATTCAGAACTGCAGA
>NW_015644861.1:559355-608838 GCF_001515625.1 Sinocyclocheilus rhinocerous
AGGGTTGGAGCTGAACTCTGCAGGACTGCGGCTCTCTAGGACCGAACTTGCCTACCCCTGGGCTAGACGCTTAGCAATAGACACCCAATTGCGCCTCATATTCACACGCATTGTATAAACAGTCCTTTCAGTGTTTGAGAAGAAAAATGTCAAATGGTCACGGAAAACATGTGAAATGGGGTGAAAAAAAGAGACCGTTTCATTTTACAAGTCGAACAGTCCAATCAGGAAAAACATGGCCATGTATAATACAAGGATGCACAATGGTAGATCCTTTAAAGGGGGGGCTAATGCTATTTCATGCATTCTGAGTTATTTACACTGTTAAAGAGTTGGATTCTCATGCTAAACATGGCCAACGTTTCAAAAAAACGAGTTGGACGTTTGACAGAGTATTTCTGTGCCAAATTCACACCATGTCGTAATTACTGTGATTTCGAGATGACAACATGAATCGGGACTATCGCACTATCAATGCCTAAACATAGCGCCTAATGAATCTGAGGTGGTCAGGTGGTACAACTTGAAGCTCCCAGTTCACAAGTTGTAATTACGAGTTCTACGAGGACGTGAACGCTTTTTACAAGTTGGTATCTTGTAGTCACTGTAATTGCAATATGGCGTGAATGCACCTTAAGTTTCGGAAAGTTTTTTTCGAGTATGGCCCTTCATGACATCATGAAGGGCGGAATTCTTGTATGGGCACTTCTCCCGGAAGAGCGCGCGCACACAGCAAACAGAACAAGAGTAAGAGCACGTCCATCAATGTGCTTCATTCGGGTTATGGAAGTCGGCAGCATTGCACAGGACCTGCTCAAGAAGAATGTCAGTGTGTTTTTGGTTGTGAGGGAAAGAAAACCTTATTCAGCTTCCCAAAGAACCCAGCGTTACGTGAACAGTGGATGCAGTTTGTTTTTCCGGGGCAGCAGCAGAAATTCGCAAATGTGTTTGTTTGTTCCCGTCATTTCAGTGACGAATGTTTTATAAGCAAGGCCCAGTTTGATGCTGGATTCGCATTTCGTTTGATACTGAAAGATGGAGCGGTCCCAGTGATAAAAGATCCCGGTCATGAGTCAGAACTGCAGGCGGTAAGTAGAACTGCATCAAATTTCTGAGTTTTGGTGGCAATCAGCGCGTAAGTATGTAAACAACACAAAAGTGCCCGTGACTCTTTAACTCTTCCCACGGCTGTTTTTGGAGAGAATCGTAAAGCTGTATCTTTCTTTTATAAATCTGATAAAACTAAAGACTCTTCTGAGATATGAAGGATGCAATACTACAAGTACTCAAGATTAACATGAGATAGGCCGAAACTGTGTGTGTTATGTCCCCTTTAAACAGGTCGCATGCTGCATAAGTCCAATCAATGACACTCAGAGTGCATACATGCAAATAAGAATGTTAACCTGGGGTTTATGAAAACATAGGATTAATCTCAGGTAAAGTATAAGCAATGTGAAAGGTGAAGCAAAATAACCCATGATTCCTGGGGTTTAGAATAACCCAAAATTACTAATTTCAAGTGTGAAAAACCCTAATCTGTTAAAGGTCCCAGTGCTGTTATACTCTATTCACACTCTTGTAACGCAGATCATTTCATGAAATTATGGGACCATAAGAATGTATAAATGCATTAATGTATGTTTTTATGATTTATTATTATTAGTTACTGTACGTAGCTTTTAATTTATCTATAGATGTTGGGGGGTAAAAATAGTGTCAGATTGTGTAGTAGGCTATATGGGAATGATGGGAAGATTGGAACTGGAAGGCGTTAATAAAGTATAAAATAAATAAATAAACCTATAGAGCCCGGTCTGGCAGACAGAATAATGTGTGCAGACAGACAGGAGAATGAAAGCATTGCTTGCCATTGATCGGAGGCGTGACTCTAAGCAGGTGGCAGCTGCTGCTGGATAATATCCGCCCTTGTGCAAATAGGATGATGGGGTGACGGGCTTGAGCCGAAGCTAACGGGCAAAAACAAAGACGATGGACGCACACACCCGCTTTTAGCCGCCTAATCTCAGCACACACATCCGAGGCAGGGCTGTATTCACAGATTACAGCCATACGTTTTCCACCACAGCCACCGATGTTTCCTCACAATTTACAAGCGCGAGTCCAAATGTTTCGATGAGACTGGAAATACACAGCGTGTCTTAAATGACAACAGCGCATGAGATTGAACTGCGTGTAGTTTAAACAGCAGCGACTACCACCAAACTTTCTCTCACATTCGTCCATAAAATCACGACTGATTACAAAGTGCGCACATTTGGCCATCCACCAGTAAGTGCATACAAGAAACAACAATGAAAGACACCCGTACACGCTTAATTAACATTAAAACAACATTTTTTTCGTGCGTAATAACAGATCCTGTTACAGATAAGACGCACCCGGCTGGAGGATCTATTGTTAAATCTGGTTAAATCATACGTGACATGCCGTAATAAAAGCCGTCAACAATCACCTCACACTGGAAGAGTATTTCCGTATGATGATTCAATCTTACCTAAATGAGGATTTTTACACCACAACAAACGCAGCTATTTCTTCCGTAATGGCTTTTGGAGTCGCAGGCAGCCGCGTTTGTGGTGTGTGTCCGTTACCTGTGTATAGAAACAGCGAGCGCAGTTTGGTTATCCGGTTTCCTTGCTGTTAAACAAACTCGTCCATGCCTAAAGCCGAAGATGATTTGGTGAAGGAACTGTGGGAGGACACTTTGCCGCTTTATTTTCTCGTACTCCCTCACTTGGGTGCAGTTACAGCTCTGCTGTGATCCGCTGATTCCGGCAGGTGTAACGGTGTTCTGGCATGCGGGCTGATTGACTACAGCTCTATCTAACGGGGAACGATAGTAGCCACCGGAGAGGGATCGATATCTCATGGATACAATGGACAACTTTATTTAACTTGTTTATGCTAGGATGCAGGCTAATTAAGCAGGGCGCCAATAACAACGAATGCGATTTAATTTGAGTTACGTTTCAGTAAATAGGAAAGTTGAAAAGCAAGTCAGGGCACATTCGGTAAAAATACGCTCACGAACAGAAATCGCGGTAACCATAGCAACAATATGGCGTTCGGACACTTTTGGTTAGGAACGCACAGGGAACGCATAACGTAAACATAAAACACTGTCAATATCTCAAAACATTGGGTGTTTTGTTTCAAAAGCCCATAAGGAAAGACGGTTAATGGTTAGCTTAGTAGGGCGCCAAAATATAATTTTGTTTGCTAAAACCTCAACGGATAGCGCACTCAAATTTTCCTTTTAAAATCCATGAAAAAGGACCGTGAATGTCATTGTACCTAATTACCACACTGAATAATGCGTAATTAGTATGAAATTGTATTCTGGAGCCTCTTTAATTACAAGTTGGGCTTTTATAAAATAGACTGCACTGTTAAGAGACACTCGGTTTACTGTGGTGTCCTTTCTCATTTCCTGTTATATGCCTGGGTCTATTAAAAATGGATGAATTCAATACAATGGTCTGAAATGGGCCATTTCATGTTGACTTTGAGTTTTCATGCAGCTGGTGGCACATCTCACATAAAATCATGAGATCCAGAACATCACGATGCCATCTGTACATCTCATCTGCCAGACAAATCCTAAATAAATAAATCTGTGCTTGTAATCCATTCTTGTGGGATATAAAATAATAATAAAAAAACACCTGAAATGATCACACTGCCCAATGGAAAGAATTGCAATTATTTATTTATTTTTGTCTATTGCAAGTGCATCATGTACAGATGTAGTACTGAAAGAGAAAATCCTGCAGAACACAATCATATTTGCTCATGAAAATATCTATATTATTATCTCTTCAGTAGGTTCTTTCTCCCAATTTCAGTCCTTGCTATTGAGGTTAACAGAAGCAAATATTAGAACAAAGTAGCAGTAAAACTGGAGTCAAATGAGGAAATACAAGCCATTGTCTTTGAAGAAAAGGCTTTCATCATATGTTCACTTATTGATGAAAAGACAGTTAAACATTTATGCAAACATAAAAACATGCATGCTGTTTCTGGTTTTCATTTAGAGACTGTATGTGCAGTATTTACATTTAAAGGAACACTCCACTATTTTTGAAAATAGGCTCATTTTCCAACTCTCCTAGAGTTAAACAGTTGAGTTTTAATGTTTTCAAATCCATCCAGCCGATCTCCGGGTCTGGCGGTAGCACTTTTAGCTGTAGCTACTAGTTTTTATTTGAATTTTTAAAATGCCAACCAGGGGTGCAGATCTCATTTCAATATCATTTTTCTTCACCCCTGATGTCAGCCACTGCTTATGTATTTGATGACTAAGTGAAGTAAAGAGTGAACGGTAAATGTCACAAAAGCCTCCAGGGCTTTAAAACCCACCCTGATAAAGAGCAGTAAACACCTGGTGTTCCTAAAGCTCCAAAAAGTATTTTAGTTCAAAACTTCTGCATTTGTATCTGTTCACTCCACACTGTAAAATGAGAAGATACTGGAGACACCCTTGCGGGGGATTCCTCAGAATGCCACCCATGATGGCAGTCAAACTTGTAGAAAGTAAAGTAACTTAAAAATAATACTTGTTTTGTCTCCCAGTTTCTCTGGTAATATAATAATGATCAGAGGTCTCCAGTGACTGAGTTTGCAGAGAGATGTTAAGGAGATCTGAACACTGTTTTCAGCAGAACTTGCTCAATACTGCCTTACAGTGGCTGCTCATACAGAATTATATCTACAGTATATATATTCCCATTAAAGCCAAAAATAGAAACATCAGTACTATAGACTATCCCTGGGAAAGGACCAAACAGAAAAGGCTGACAACAAACCCTGCCCCTCTCTCCAAAAGATAAAAACAATCATTTTATTATTATAATTTCCCTGTAATATTTCATTATTCATAAAAGGTTTAAATATCAGCGTTTTGAAAGCTGGCATAAAGCATTTTATACTCTTTGATAAAATGTGCTCTCTGGAGTATGTGAAGCAGAAAGCAGCTATTTCGAGAATTTCTTCAATCTTTTGAGTCAGAAGATTCAATGGCAGTTGTCAACATGTCAGTCACTCCTGCAGGCCTCATGCAGTGGTATTTACCACAAAAACAGAATGGATACTATGAGCAAAAGATAGAGTTGCAACCTCAAATTGTCCCAGGAGTCAAACTGTCTCGTCTAACTGTAAAAATGCCACTGAATACCAGGAGCCTCAGAAGGGTTCAGTTATCGCATATAAAATAAGATATTTCCATAAACAATCATAAACATTAACCCGATAACTTTGCTTACACATTTAAAAATAAAAAACGGTGCCAATCAAGGTAAAATAATTTTACAGCCAGGAGAGTTCCACAAAGAAACTTTCAGGTAATTTTTTAAAAATACAATACAATAAAATACATACATACATAGATAGATTTTTGATATATAAAGCAAACAATATACATTTAAAAGAAATATACATAAAAAAATATTTTTTTTCTTCCAAGCATATTCCTGCCAGAGATTGTATAGTAAGGAATATTTCTTTAAAACTGCCATTCCAAATCCTGGTTATTGTCTCCAGTTCAGTCCCCCACTTCTCTTTGATTTGATGCAGATTTGCACCATTGATTTCCAGCAGTTTAATACATTTGTCCAATTAATTACATTTTCAAATTTATGTGGTTTGTCTGAATATTGATTAAAACATTTGGGTTCTATTTATTTGAAAGCATTTGCTCTTATCTGCAGAGCCAAGGCAAAATTACTTTTCATTTCAGAATATTATTATTATTATATTATTATATTGAATATAACAGTTTTCTATTGCAATTTATTTTATCACAATGCAAAAAATAAAAATATTGACTATTATTTCAATTAAAGTCATAATTATATCTTTTCTTTATACAAAATATATTATCTTATTTTTGTCCTTTTATTTATGAAAGGCATATGACTATGAATATGACATTCCAGCTTTTGTGAGATTCACCTTTCCGCTGTCTAACCCGTTAGAAAACCATTTATAAACTGGTGCGAGAAGCCAGAATGTTTGAAGAACCTATCAGAAGTACCTAAAATGTAACAAAAAAAGCATTTCAGTCTCCAAACAACCATACAGCGAACCCATAAATGAAAGTAAAAAATGGTTCTTGATAAAAGGTTTTTTGCTAAACCCAAAAACCATGAAATATCCAGAATATAGCGTGATCTAGCACAGATAATAGATGTCCTCTATTAAAGCTCTGTTCTCAGAGGTTTACTGTACTGTTTGTGTCCTCTGGCTGATCATTGAGCTGTTGACTAATTTTCCTACTTTCTCCTAATTTTCACTGCTGATCATAAACACACTCACACAGAAAACACAAGAGAAAGTCTTTTGCCAGCAAAACAACACACAGCCAACAACAACATGGCTAAATCTCAAACAAGGAACTCTGAAACCCAACACCAGGCAGCTGCAACTATTTCAAGCTCTTTAAGACCTGTCCTATTTCCACCAGAGAGCATTTATAGATCACCCATGATCCCTACTGAATACAGCATGACAGTGATGAAAAAAAAAATAGATGTGAACTCATTCAGGGTGGCGCATAGGCCAGAAATAAGTTTTTAAAGAGGATTGTTCAAAATGTAACAGTAAATGTCTGATTTGAGTAATAAAATGAACAGACACACAATAAAATGTGAAAATGTGATGCAGTAAATTTACTAACAAATAAGTTGCTGTAAAAGTCAATTATAATTTTTATATTATTTTGAATATGGCTATGAGTGCAGTAAAAATTATGCTGATTATGAATATGATTAAGAAATGTATTTAAATAAGATCCCATCTGAAACTGAAATATGTTTACATTAAAACACACCCAAGGCATTCTATTTTAGCACTTAATAAAGCATATTCAAATTCATGTACAGGATGTAAGACATCCTTTTAGGCAAATAACGTCGTCATAAATCAATCAATCATAATCCCTCCTACCTGATCGAGTTTTGATGATTTCTCCAAATTCATCCTCAAAACCTTCCTCCCATTGGTCCTGTTGGCTCCCTGCTTCTGCCATGACACAAGATCCAAACTGCCGTTGAATCCTTTAATCCTGTAGTTTTATAAACAGAAAAAGGAACGAGACACCAAGACCCCACCAAAGACGGGAATCGCTGCCTTGTGAACAAACCGAACCTCAAATACAGAAGTGAATTTTTGTGAATGACACAGGGACGAGACTGTCTGTGGACTGTTATGATAGGGGGAAACGAGCTGTCAAGGCACCCAGAGAAGCAGAGACAGGTGGCAAACTTTACTCGCCTTAAAATAGAGAGCTGTTATGAAGGCCTGCTTCATTTCACTCTCACACACAAATACTGATTTTTCTAACGGCAAAGGATTGGTCACCATGCCATTTGACAACAAATGACAATTAAATGCTCTTGGAGGAAAACTCAAGTTCACAATTTTATCGAGCGTGACTTACAGTACACTTATTATAGCGACAGTCCCTCTGGAGCAATCTGGGGTTAAGTGTCTTGCCCAAAGGCTCAATGGTTATAGCTCGCTGATTGCTCCCTGTAGGGTTTGACTCTTAGTATCTTTAGTTACCAGGCCAGACTCCACTCCACCTTCCAAGACCTTAATTTTATAAAGACTGTACAGTCCAACAACAAAGTTAAAACTGTAATATTGTGAAACATTACTACTTTTTAAATTCTGTTTTCTTTTTGAATATATTTTAAATTGCTCCATTCTTCAGTGTTACATGATCCTTCAGAAAGCATTCTAATATGCTGATTTTATGCTCAATTATTAAAGGTGCCATAGAATGCACTGATACAATATTTGTAGCTCACACAGCAGGAAGGAAACCCAGGGAAAATATATATTTCAATACTGTCTCTCCCAGTTATATCGTTGGGTAATACTGTATGTAAAATGCGGGCATCAGGGAGCCGCTATTGATATATGCGGGGCATTGAAACTGCATTCGAATGCATGATCGTTTTTTACTTTCACTTTCGAGATTTGCAATCGCACGTGCTCTGTGTAAACTACAGCGGCAGTACTTACCACACATTTTACAAGATCAGATGCTTGTCAGTGTTGCTCAGGATCTGTAAATCATTCGCCATCATCCTCATAAGACAACCTTTTTCCTTTGAAATAACATTCACTCACCAATTACGCATAATAAGGCCAGAAACCTGCATCAAGCTATAATGCTGCATAAAAACACTTTGGGAGGTATTTTTCAATATACAAGGTGTAGACTCATCAATATGTGCATCCATATGGGATCTGGCTCACCTAAAAAAATCACTCTGGGTTTCATCTAGTGAGATGCCAAGAGCATTTCAGAAATGTAAGTAAAATTCAATTCAGCTTGATTATTGTAATGGCATGGGGAGTGTAAACAAGTAAATAGAATTCGCTGGCATGATATCAGTAAAATATTTGATCAAGGGGAAATAAAGCTTTATACCAGTGTACTTTGTGACTCAGTTAATGGAATTTCCAAAAAAGCCTGTCTGGCTCGTATGTCTTTGGGATTGTTTGTCTTCTGAAGGTCTTTTCAGAGAAAGAATAAATGAAATAAACAAAAACAATCTGCTGCCTGCTTATGAAAGAGGCTAAAAAGCACCAAACACAGATTCATTAACATAAGAGCAATATATCTCTAAGACGGTAAACATGTTTTGACATCCACAGGATAGGTTTTAAGTAGCCTGATCAAACTGATACGAAGAGGAAAACAAAAATATCAAAAAATTTGATTAATATACTGGATACCTGCAACAGCACATCTTTCAATAAACCCAGTCTGCGGGCATCGCATCAAAATAAAATCACAATATCAATATTTGAGCCTAAAAACTGACAAACAAGTAGAGTGCATGCATATAAAAAAGCCTAATACTAAAAACATTCTTAAAGATCTCAGCTTTTGAAATTCATTGTTGTGTTTGCAAACAGTCTAAAAGCACATTCATAATAAAAAAAACAACAAAAACTGAATATTGGATGCATTTGGGGTGAATCAAAGTTTAGCAGAGTCTTTCCATAAGACCCTCTATAATGTTAAATTAAGAAATATGCAACAATGCAAAAGCTAAAATGTTTGCTGATAGCATTAAATCTAAATACAAGCCCTTAAATACAGTCTACCATGCCCTGTTAGGTCAAGTGCATTTATTAACATCTCTGTATTTGCAGAGGACATTCTTTTATGATGTAAATCACAGAATGATGTCAGCTGTGACGTGGTAATAAGCACCATCCATGTCAGCCACAGCCAACTAGATTCCTCTTCATTCTCCATTTCCTGGACTGTGTCCAGATAGCATCATGATCAGAGAGAGCTGATAGTTTCAGTGCTATAAAATCACACTAATGCTGTGGGACAAATGACATGGACACAGTAATTAAATATCACTGAAGCAGGGCTGCCGATTGCAATTTGAGTTTTTTTGCAACTCGCTCACTGCTTTAGAGCCTCAACATGCTATGCAAATGGACATCTATTTCTTTGCTTCATAGATTATTTTCTGTTCTCTATGATTTTAATGCTCTCTACTCTAGGTTAACTTTGGTTGCATCTTATAGTGAAGACAAATATAGACGGGGTATTATATAAAGTTACCTTCACAAGGAGTCAGGAATCCATCATTCTTACTTGTACCCAAGCAAATAATATGGAACAACTGCCAGTCAAAGTCTGCATGTTGGTTTTCATTGTTGAAAAGTCTTGCTTCATAAAGAGGATTCTGCAAACATGGTCAGTAATAACATTGCGCACATACAATACTCTTAAAGGGGTCATATGATGCGATTTCAATTTTTCCTTTCTCTTTGGAGTGTTACAAGCTCTTGATGCATAAAGAAGATCTGTAAAGTTGCAAACACTAAAGTCTCAAAACCAAAGAGATATTCTTTATAAAAGTTAAGAGGGAGAAACAATGATGTACAGTATGTGGAAAATAATGTGTTTTTTTTAACTTTAAACCGCATAAACACATTTCATTACATCAAATACACAAAATAATGTTCTTTTTAGCAGCATCATATGACCCCTTTAAAGGAATAGCTCACCCTCAGACCACTCAAGATGTAGATGAGTTTGTTTCTTCATCAGAACAGATTTGGAAAAATCTAGCATTACATCACTCACTCACCAATGGATCCTTTGCTGTGAATGGGTGCCGTCAGAATGAGTGTCCCAAACAACTGATAAAAACATCACAATAATCCACATGACTCCAGTCCATCACTTAACTTCTTGCAAAGTGAAAAGCTGTGTGCTTGTAAGAAACAAATCCATCATTTAGGCCTTTTTAACTTCAAACCATTGCTCCCAGCTAAAATACCAGTCCATAACATTGCTTGAATTAGGAGAGAAATGTGCACAGATCAATCGCTGTTTACAAACGAAAACAGTCCAAAATAGTTCTAAACAAATGCGGGTGGATTTTGATGTGAGAGGACAAGAGGATGGACTTTTTCATTGGAGGAAGTGTTATTATGGATTATGGATTTGGGCTGAAAACAACAGATTAAAGATAAAAATGCCTTGAAGAAAATTTGTTTCTTATAAACATGCAGCCTTTCATCTCACAAGACGTTAACTGATGTACTAAATTGTGTGGATTACTTGAGGATTATTGCGTTTTCATCTTCTGTTTGGACTCTCATACTGATGGCACCAACTCACTTCAGAGAATGCATTGGTGAGCAAGTGATGCAATGCCAAATCTCTTCCCATGAAGAATCAAACTCATTTACATGTTGGATGGCCTGAGGGTGAGCATATTTTCATTCTGGGGTAAACCATTTGAAGCCTTTTTGCATTTAATATTATTATTATTAATAACTGTTATCAGGCTGCCTTGCAGGAACATTCCTTAACTGTCAGTTTTTGCGCATTCTATGCTGCACAAAATCTCCTCTCTGGGATCAACAGAGGCCATCCATTTATCTCCATGCTGTACAAGTCTTGTCAAATGCCAGCACCATTCCTAAAATCTTCTCCTGTGGTGTCATGGCATTAAATCTTGATTACCTGACAGCTAGCTGATAGTAACAATTAGCTCTACACAATACAAATCATTCTTCTGTTCACGTATATATGTAGGAGATTGCTGGTTGGGCTTGAGGCCAAACTAGCCTTTTGAAAGATGACATACCATGAACAGTTGCAGTTTGTTGCCACCAGTGTTGGGAATAACATGTTACAGTGATTTAATTTACTTATCTGAAATTCTAGTAAACAGATTTGTTTCTGGCTCAATTATGTTAATTACGAGAATGATTTTTTGTGTATTGTGAAATCTGAGTGAAACAGAACATTAAATTTGTAATTTTAAATGGAGCAACTTTCCCAACACTTATTGCACTATTCACAAATTTCTGTTTCTAACTCAAACCATAATGAACATCCATACCAAGGTGAGCACAAATGGGGACCAAAGAGCATCACTCCCATCATTCACTCCAGTAACCAAGATTACCTGCATTCTTCATATGAGATTATCATCAGTAGTAGCATCTTAGGCTGTTATATCATACTCCAATAGTTGGATTCATGACTGAACAACAGATAAGAATCCAGTCATAACAGGTCAAGAAATGTAAAGAATGCCAGCAAACTCGGTGTTGTTTGTGGCTACATTTTTAATTATTATTATTTTTGATCATACAAAAATCAATATATACAAACATTTAAAAGACTGAAAAAAATACTAAAAAAACTGAGTAAACAAGGCCTGAGATCCTAGCACAGAAGGTCATCGTGGATCTTCTTGAGGACTTTTGTCAGATAATTCTTGGCTGGTTTGACTGATGATATGATGTCTTCAATTTGACTCAACCTACAGAAGGCTAGGCAAAGCGGTAAAATAATAATAACAACAATAATATTCAACATACTGAACCCAACGTCTAGTATTTTGCGAAAATAAAAATTAGCAAACCATGGGTTAAGTATGGAAGTCACATTTCTGCTAGCTTGTCAACAGTGCTAGAAAAGCTAGCAAACAAGTGATTATAATCAACAGAGCTGTCCTCATAGCGAGCGAGCAATGTTGCATTGTTTGCTGCTCTTTTAGTGGAGTTTTGTTATCGTCACTAGTGTGCTGCATTTGCAGTGTAGTCAGGGTGAAAAAGGGCTGCTGCAATGGGTTTTAAACTAAGGGAAAAACAAAACCTGTTCAAGGTTGCAAGATGACTCTTAAGGCTACTGGATTCCCCTTGCAACTTCTCCTGTTGGCTCTCCAAAGTCCTCAGCTCAATCTCCAGCTCACCGATTTCCCTAAAAAGTTCAGAATTTTAGCATTCAGCAAAAGAAATCTTGAACATATCCTACAATGTTGATAGAAGAATGAGTACCTCTCCTTCTTAGTGGCAGCTGAATTAAGCCTATGTAAATCTATTAGTAAAGAGAAGAAAAACACAGACAAACCATTACATCTTCCTTACTCGCTTCATAAAGCTATATAATTCTATAATATAGAAATGCACTTACCATCTTCCTTGGCTTTTAAGGCTGGTCTGGTTCGAGGAGCATCAAGATGATCTCCCATAATCATGGCCTCTACAGATGCAAGTTCTAGTATAGAAGAAGCAGCGAGTTATTTACCTGCAGGTATTAGTATGTGTGACCCTGGACCACAAAACCAGTCTTAAGTCGCTGGGGTATATTTGTAGCAATAGCCAAAAATACATTGTATGGGTCAAAATTATAGATTTTTCTTTTATGCCAAAAATCATTAGGATATTAAGTAAAGATCATGTTCCATGAAGATATTTTGTAAATTTCCTACCATAAATATATCAAAACTTAATTTTTGATTAGTAATATGCATAGCTAAGAACTTCATTTGAACAACTTTAAAGATGATTTTCTCAATATTTAGATTTTTTTGCACCCTCAGATTCCAGATTTTCAAATAGTATCTCGACCAAATATTGTCCTGTCATAGCAAATCATACATCAATGGAAAGCTTATTTACTCAGCATTCAGATGATGTATAAATCTCAATTAAAAAAAATTGATCCTGATGACTGGTTTTGTGGTCCAGGGTCACAAATACAGTTTCCAGATTTTCAAATAGTTGTATCTCAGCTAAATATTGTCCTATCCTAACAAACCATACATCAATGGAAAGCTTATTTATTCAATATATATATTTTGAAAAATTGACACTTATGACTGGTTTTGTGGTCCAGGGTCACATATGATGATGTAGTACTTTACTTTTTATGTAGCTCTACACATTCAAACATGAAACGAGAAGAAAATCCATACCAGTTTCTAAATCATTAATGCATCCATCCAAGTCTTCAATCATTTCGTCTGTCTCTTTGATTTTAGATATCAGGCTCTGTTTTGCATCCTAAATGTATTGGGGGAAAATACAGATACACAGTAGTTAAGACTTTTAGTCAGTGTTGGTTTGCACTGAGGCTGTCTATAGGTTACTTCACTACTTTAACAAAACTAAAAGTTAATAAAAAGTTATCTCCCCCCCCCAAAAAAAACATTTAGCAGATAAACAGATCCAAAAATTACAAACTTCTCTTCTGGGAAAACAGACTAAAAATACTGATGACTGATGATCTTGCACTTACTCATTATGTCCAATCAATTACTAGAAGCTGTAAATCAAGTTCATGGCTGTGATGTAACTGCAGACTAAGAGCCATTTCTTTTTTATTAATTAAAAAGATTGTGTCCTTCATTTTGCCCTACTTAATTCCTGTTTTAAACAAACAATCTGTACAAAAGAAATAAAAGTGTGCTCAATCAATCAATTTCCTAGGGTCTATGTATCAGAATTTGTCATCCGAATTTCCTGATTTGAGAAACGAAAATGTTTAGATTAAAGAGTAATTTGACTTTTTTTTTGGAGAAATTATTTAACAAAATAAAAAAAATGCTCTTACCTGTGTTGTTTTTATGAGCTCCGAGTACAAGACTCCTTTCATTTCATGGGAAAGTGCTTTGCTTCTCTTTCCAAAGTAAACTCTTTGCTCTTTCAACTTGGAGCCAAAGCTTTTTAACTGAGGAAAACAAACAAGCATGTAGGTTTAATCTCAAAGATGAACAATATAAAGGTATGATTTTAACGATTTAACATAAGATGACCCAGGATTGACTATGAAAAGAACATACTTGCTCTTCAGAGAGAGTACAAATCTCTTGCTGAAGGGCTCCATTGATGCATCCCAGTGATTTCTCTTGTTCAGGCATCTGTTCTTTAAGTCTATGAGGAAATTAGGTTTAAAAAAAAAAAAAAAAATTAGTCAATTAAACACACACACACACCTGCAGTGTCTTAAAGCATTATCAAAGCCAGACTGGCATGTACCTCTCTACTATCTCTGTGAGATTCTTAAAGTCTTGCTCATATACTCTCTGCTTGGGGTGGTATATGTATTTCTCTTTGAGCAAATCCTCCATGGTGCGTGTCTCTCCAGCTCTACACTGAAACAAGAAAGACGTGTTACAACCATCATATATTATGTTCACAAAGAGAGCAAGAGAAAGCCAGACCACTTACACTGTCAGGAAGAGCACTTGGTCTAGATCTGTGGATGACGAAGTTGATACCAAAGTGGCTTAGGAACTCATTCACTGTGATGCTTCCGTCCTCAAGTTTCTGGAAATAAAAGTATGAGATAACCAACTATACTTTTATATTTGCATAAATAGTGCTTTCCCATGCAAAACATGTTATTTAAAATCCTTTTAAACATGGGAGATAATATGAGTGTGTAAATATTGCTACCTTGTTGAAATCAAATACGTGACCCAGCATCCCATCCATATGAGAGTCAAACTGTGAGTATCTGAGAGCTGTAAAGCAGATCACATTTTCGTTATACACATACAACATTAAAAACCTTCTTAATGGTTTTGCAAAGTGCATAAACATTTCACTGTGTCTGAGAACTGACACAAATAACTCACTGGATTCAGACACTCCTGTATCTTCAATTGTCTTTGCCTTGGGATTCTGAGCGGCATGCCTTGTAAAATTACCTTCCCACTGTACAACAGCTTCATGACACTCAAGGCCCTGAGGAGACAGAATCTCAGGCATTAGCATAATAATGCACGACAATGGAGCCCAAGCTTAACACTTTATTACAGAACAAGCTCTAAGCATGTAGCAGGAAATACCAAGCAAACAAAGTATTAAAGTGAAAATTAACAACATTTTGTGCCCACCATGTCAGAAACGTAAGCTTTCTTGGTTTGTTCTGCAGTAATAGGGTCTTCCTCTGGATGCGGCCTTTTAAAACATGGACTCGTGCGTGTGCCTGACTCGAAGACATCATCCTCAAGAGGCTCTTCATTTTTAGGGATAACCAAAGAACCATCCAGTTCATCTTGCTTGTTAATTGGCCAATTTTCAAGACTCCCTGACAAGTCTTCTTCGCTGCTCATTTCAGGGAACTCTTCCTCATTAATATTGACTGCTCTGCAGTTGCTATTTTGTTCAACAACGTCGAAATGTTTCTCTAGTTGGAGACATTGTAAATCATTAGTACTTATGGTCACAGTTTTGCTAGGAGTTACAGTTGTAGCTCGTTTCGGTAGTTTTGGTACAATACCACCCAATGACAACCTTGATGAGAATGCATTCTTTTTAAGACTAAAAGGTGTGGTTTTCTCATTTTGAACAGACTTATTTTGCTGCTTGACATTAGGCGTGACATTTGAAGTTGGCTCATTGGAAATTTCCATTTCACACTGCTCTTTAAGGGAAGTCTCTGGGAGGGAACAAGAAGCCAGAGGCGCAGTTGTGCTTCCCATCATCACTTTTTGCTCTTCCTGGATACGTTGTGACATGTTGTGAAGCTCCATTCGAAAGTCTGCTAGACTTCTCCGTCTTGCTTTTGCATGTTGCCTTTTTAAGACTAAAAGGTGTGGTCTTCTCATTTTGAACAGACTTATTTTGCTGCTTGACATTAGGCGTGACATTTGAAGTTTGCTCATTGGAAATTTCCATTTCACACTGCTCTTTAAGGGAAGTCTCTGGGAGGGAACAAGAAGCCAGAGGCGCAGTTGTGCTTCCCATCATCACTTTTTGCTCTTCCTGGATACGTTGTGACATGTTGTGAAGCTCCATTCGAAAGTCTGCTAGACTTCTCCGTCTTGCTTTTGCATGTTGCAGCTCTTCTTTAATAAAGGAATCAACTACAGACTGATTTGAGGAGGAACCTTCAAGTTGGACTGAGCTTGTACTTTGTTCCTTGTTAGGCCAAAGTGCTTGACCCACCTCTTTATTTCTAGAGCCACAGAAAGTCTTTATATTTGCTTCTTCTTTCTCATTAAATGAAACGCTTTTCTCAGTTTCAATGGGCATTGTAAGGACATTTGTAACCTGCATGTTACTGTCTTCATCAGTCGTCATCACATCGTTTAGATGCACCATTTCGCAATGTCTGTCCACTTGCATGTTAGCTGCGCCATAGAATGTTGTCTCGGTGTTGTTGCATTTAAGGTTTTTGCCATCAAGATCAAAAACATGTCTTGAGGGTAAGACATGGTTAATAGCACACTTGGCAGCTTCACTCACCTCATTTTGTTCTTCACTTGACACTGTGCATCTAGAAACAGATGTTGATGCCCAAAGTGCACTTACATTTGCTTTGATCTCTATAGCACTTTCTGCCAGTGTGCTTTTTGAGTCAAATGCAATCGTGTTGCATCCTGTTAGTTCCATTTCATCATCAACACAGGGAATAGCTAGATTTGATGCACTGGCTTGACTTGTCATTTCCATGCAGTCAGACTCATCCTGCATTTGACAACTTTGTGCTGGAGGCAACAGCTTTCTCTCATGATTACTTTCCTCATTGGATACAAAGCTGTTTAACACGATATTGCCGGTGAGTGCCTGGGTTATCTCCATACCGTCAACATCAGGACTGGAGGATGTATATAAAAGGTTCAAACTCTTCCTCGATTTACTGAATGGTCTGGACCTCTTGCAGTTTTCAGCCTCAAGCACAACAGTCTGACATTGTGTCATGTCCATATCATCAGGGTTGGAGAACTCAGTCTGGCTTTTATCAGCTTCAGTGTTTTCAGGATTACACATCAAGGACATCATTCTCGCTCCTGACTTTCTTCGAGTCATAAAAGCTTTATGCTTTTGCACACTGACTGGTGCCATATGTACCTCCGTCATCTCCATAGGTTCAACCACAGTAATTGTTTGATTAGCAGAGGATGGCACTCTTCTTGTACCTGTGATATCCACAGCACTCCCTAACCAGGTGCGGTTTGAGTCAATGTTAATAGTGGTGCATCTAGTCAATTCCATTTCATCAGGACCTGGGGGAGAAATCCCATCAAAAGTACATGGTTGGCATGTCAAGTCCATACAGTCACTCTCATTATGTTGAGCTGATGTAGTTGTAGCAGGTATCAGAATGCTTTCACCTCTTTCCTTCTTGGAGGCTGAAAGAGCGTTTAGCATTATATGCCCTGTGAATGCTTGAGTCATGTCCATCCCATCACTGCCTTCAGTTCCATATACCGACGTATGGGGCCAATTCTTCCTTGAGTTGCTTAAAGGGTTGTCTCCATTGACCTGCTTGGCCTCGAGAAAAATAGTTTGACACTGTGTCATCTCCATCTCATCAGAATTTGCAGTTTGGGCTATCGGGAGGTGGCCTGATTTATTGTGATCCATTATCACTCCATTCCCAACTAAATCAAAGCAGGGCATCTTGCTTACGCTGGGAATTGGACGCAGAGCTTCCTCCTTCAAGCCTGTTGTATGCTCATCTTCTCTAACAGTTCTGGATAAAGGTACAAGAGGCAAGCTCGTCCTTGAGTTGCTGAATGGCTTGTTTCCACTTGATGGTTTGTCCTCGAGAACAATAGTCTTACACTGTGTCATCTTTATATCGTCACAATTAGCAGTTGGAGCTATAAAGTTGTTGCTAGATTTGTTTCGATCCACTCTTTCTCCATTTCCAAAAGAATCAAAAGTGGACATCCTGCTCACTTTGGGAAACAGAGCTTCCTCTTTTTCTTGAATAGATATATCTAAAGCCCCAGTCATCTCCATATCATCCGAATTAGCAGCTTGGGCTATTGAGACATTGCTCTGAAAATAACCAGCTTCGTTTTGATCTGTTGTCTCTCCATTTCCAATCACATTAACGGAGGACATCCTTCTTATTGTGGGAACTGAAGGCTGAGCTTGCTCCTTCATACTCATTGTGCGGCCTTTTTCTTTAACAGATACATTAAATGTTCCCGTCATTTCCATATTGTCAGAATTAGCAGTCTGAGCTATTGAGAGATTGCTCTGAAAATACCCAGCTTTGTTTTGATCTGTTGTCTCTCCATTTCCAATCACATTAACGGAGGACATCCTTCTTATCTGTCTCTGCATTTCCCATCACATTTAAGGAGGACATCCTTCTTACTTTGGGAATTGGAGGTTGAGCTTGCTCCTTCATACTCATTGTGCGGCCTTTTTCTTTAACAGATACATTAAATGTTCCCGTCATTTCCATATCGTCAGAATTAGCAGTCTGAGCTATTGAGAGATTGCTCTGAAAATAACCAGCTTTGTTTTGATCTGTTGTCTCTCCATTTCCAATCACATTAACGGAGGACATCCTTCTTATTGTGGGAACTGAAGGCTGAGCTTGCTCCTTCATACTCATTATGTGGTCTTTTTCTCGAACAGATACATCAAATGCCCCCGTCATCTCCATTGCATTGTCATCTTCAGAAAAATGATGGGATCTGTTGTGATCCAGAGCAGCCTGGACATTGCGAGTGATATTTTCTGTAACTTTAACGTTGATTGCAGCAGTCTGGCTCAAAGTGAGCTCCATGTCATCCGGGATGTTTGAAAAGGCAGATTTCATGAATGCAACACTTTCTTGATTTTCAGTAACAGAGGGTGTACAATTTACAACAGTGTGACTCTTGGTTGCCTCTACATCGTCTTCAACAAATGCAACACGGGAACGTCTACGTTGAAGTCCCCGCGGTTGTTGTGGGTTACCCTTGTCACCTGGATGTTGCTTCATTAAAAAAGATGGCACTTGATTCTCCTTATCAATTTCGGTGCTTGTATTGGCTGAACAGAAGATATTACCAAGCTCATTTTCTGAATTTCGGGGCTTAATGGTGTTTACAGTGGGTAAGCTCAAACTGGCGAGAAAAGCACTGAAGTCTGAGTCATTTGCAGCATTTTTCCTCTCTGCTTTTGCTTCATGTGGCAAACCCTTATGATTTGCAACATTCAGATCACCACGGACCATCTGAGCCATGTTGATGCTGAAATCTGAGTTTGTCTCTTCTTCAATTTCATAATCCTTATCAATTGTGATTGTGTGACTGTGAGTAATATCCATGTATCCAGTATCCTCTCCAAGCAGCATTGTTCTATCCACACAGTCATCCTGCAAGACTGGATCTGAGAAGAAATTCTCCTACAATTTGAGAGAGAAAGGTCAAAGTAATCATCAGTGCATGTCAAAACAAGGTGTGTATCAAAGACACATAAATACAAAAACTCAGAAGTAGTTATTGACAATCAAGCATTGTACATTCACACACTCCAAACTGGAATGTCTGTGGCAGCATATAGTTACTTTAATCAAGAATGTCATAAACAGCAGACGCCTGAAATTCATAATATTTTTGATGATCTGGCCTTAGATTAGTACTTACATTATGCTGGGTCAAATAAAGAGGAGTGTTCAACAAAGTTTCCAGGCCTGAAAAATATGAAAAGGTTTAGTGGTTCACTGTCTGGAGGGAGCATGAAATACATGCATGAGATCAGTAGATTCTGTTACAGTGAAAAACATTTATACAATTAAGTCAACACAATCCTATTTTTAATAAAACCACCTGCACTGTAAAAAACGATTGGAGAACAATGTCTCAATTGGTCAGCAATATTTGACATTTTTCCTTGAAAACATTACCTTTGATTTGGTGACTTCCCTCATCCACAAAATGCAGAATCCTGTCATTAGATGAAAAAAGAAAGTTACAGGTTTTCATAAACGATGTTGGTCACATGTTACCAGCCCCACAGTGGAAAATGAAACAATAGCTGTACTGGCTGCAAGGGATTGGCACAGAATGAAATGGTTAAGCAAAGAAAACTGTTTGGCTCAACAGTGGAAAAGTGGCTAAACATGTTCAAATTGAACAGCATGTCAGTCAGAAAACAAATGAAACAATATAAGCCATTACTTACTTTTCATTTGGTCCATCTCCTGCTGAATTTAACAAAACACAATGAAGTAAATTACAGTGTGTAAATGTTTTATATATAAGCAACAGGAAATATTTAATGCTTTTAATTTGACAGAACTGGTTCATATAATCCTTAACCATGAAGCACAAACTACGTCAGGTAACATGTTAAAAACAAATAAATTGCTCACCAACATTTGTGTTTTGTATGGAAGCCAGAACAGGAGATTCACTCTTTGCATCACTGCAAAATTTTAAACATCGTAAATGAATTTTTTTTACATGTAATTTATGTTTGTATCTTCCAATCCGTGGGTCGACATCATTGCACTTACTTTTTAAAGACTCGAACATTATTTGTGGTGGCAAAACTCACTCTTCGTGAATTTCTCTTCTTCTCAACAGGCTTAACAATTTCCTCCTGCATAAATATAAAAAATAGAAAAAGACATTAAAAAAAAGAAACGAAGAAAATAATTATATTCAAAAACATTCAGTAACTTAATCACCTTTTGTTCCTCTTGCTCAGCCCCATGTACTTTCATAGATGTTCGAGGAGCTTTTAAAATCTGTCAGGGGACAATCAAGAGGATCTATTTCATGTTTTGGGACATTTAGAAATGTAATAAAATTAAGAGGAAAGGGCTCAACACTTCTTGCAGACTGCAACAGAGTGAATACAAGTGGGACACCTATCAAACCTAATCACCTATCATGGATACATACCGAAGAAAGTCTTCTTCTTGAAGATTTTACTGCGTCATTACTGGGAAAAAGTGGCAAAGATTAGTTATACAAGTTGTTTTTTGATAAAATATTATGGGATTTACCTGGAAAGAAAACCATTTACTTATTAAACATGAACAGTTACATTTATTCATGATTTTATCTAATGCAAATAAAGAACATCTAAAGTAACTTTACAAGCTCAAAGAGTTTTTTTTTTTTTTTTGCATTATGTTAATACATAACAGTAACTAATTCAATTATCAACCCAAAACATAAATCTATTCTTATGTATGCTTATTTACATATATAAAACTCACTCTTCGTGAATTTCTCTTTTTCTCAACAGGCTTAACAATTTCCTCCTGCATAAATATAAAAAATAGAAAAAGACATTAAAAAAAGAAACAAAGAAAATAATTATATTCAAAAACATTCAGTAACTTAATCACCTTTTGTTCCTCTTGCTCAGCCCCATGTACTTTCATAGATGTTCGAGGAGCTTTTAAAATCTGTCAGGGGACAATCAAGAGGATCTATTTCATGTTTTGGGACATTTAGAAATGTAATAAAATTAAGAGGAAAGGGCTCAACACTTCTTGCAGACTGCAACAGAGTGAATACAAGTGGGACACCTATCAAACCTAATCACCTATCATGGATACATACCGAAGAAAGTCTTCTTCTTGAAGATTTTACTGCGTCATTACTGGGAAAAAGTGGCAAAGATTAGTTATACAAGTTGTTTTTTGATAAAATATTATGGGATTTACCTGGAAAGAAAACCATTTACTTATTAAACATGAACAGTTACATTTATTCATGATTTTATCTAATGCAAATAAAGAACATCTAAAGTAACTTTACAAGCTCAAAGAGTTTTTTTTTTTTTTTTGCATTATGTTAATACATAACAGTAACTAATTCAATTATCAACCCAAAACATAAATCTATTCTTATGTATGCTTATTTACATATATATGCATTTACACAATCATTATAAAAGTAATTACAATATAAAAGAAAGGCCCATTAAGAGTTTATTTCCACAACTTGCAACAGTCAGTGGCTTATAATATTATTATAAAAGCTGATTACAAGCGATCTGATCTGATTCCAGACATCACGATGTGACAGAATACTACTGAAGCCTTAACAAATATTAGATGCTAAAATATTAGACTTGTTTTAGGGGTGAGGACATAAACACAATAGTTCTGACATTTGCATTTAAGCAACGCAAATGGAAATGTATTATTGGTGAATCAAAACTTTTTTCCGTCTTCAGTTTAAGACGCTAAGTACAGTGAAACACATCAAAGAACATCTGAACATGAACATGCGCAGACCGACTCAAATCATTTATACAGAATCAATAAGTGCAAGACTGCATTATTCATCCAAAGCAGCTTGCCGAGAAAATACAGATAACGCTACACTATAAGACAACTTAACTTACCCGAAATTCGGCTGCTCCATCTTCAATACACGTGAATAATACAGCGCACTAAATAAAATACAAAAAAGTGAGAAACACTATACTTGAAATTAAAAATAAATAAAACCTTTAGGATGGTTTGTTAAAATTACACTAAACATACGACATTATAGTAACACTTCTGTATTTTCTCAGAAGTGTTTTGTTTAACTCAGTGTGTCTGTTTGTCTTTATCTGACTGTCAGACGAGACATCCATAGGCTCATAACAACAACAACCGCATTACACTGAGGATAACAAACTGCTCTCGACTTTAAAACATGTCTTACTTTCATAAAAGACAGATATGCAGTTGAATAATAAATTAATAAAGCACAATACCTAAATGTAATTTCCCTCCACTCGCTGCTTGTATTTTTCTTCGAAAAATTTGAACTCAACCGCCGCGTCTCTTCCTCACGGCACACTCGGTGACTTCAGAGATGACGCGCTCCTCTCGCGTCCTCTAATGGAGCGGAGGATAATTTAAATCAATTTAAATAAAATAAAATAAAATAAAACAAAACAAAACGAAATCTTTAGCTAACCTTTTTCGGATATATTATCGATTTAAGAATCTTCCAACCATATATATATTTTATATACATACATTTAGTTTCAATGTTTTAAACAAATCTCATGTCTAAACGGATTTGGAAAGGAGGCGGAAATGACGTTGTTTATTTTGAAAATTCATGGAGCTGAATTAAATCGGGTCTTTTAAAACGTTATCTACATATTAGCTAGGTGTGGTAAGTTTATTATACATTCATACTTAGTTTTAAAACCATTTAAATTACCGTTGATTTACGATGTGAGATTTTTTAGTCATAAAATCGCATTGCATTTATGGAAAGAAAAATGTGCAGTTTACATGACGACCTTATACTATTCTAAAAAATAATAATTCTGAGATCAACGAAACATAATTTCTCTACATTATTACGTTAATTGTGTTCATGTAATTTAGGTAGGCAATGTTTTAGATTCTAATTTTCTCTCATCTGCTAGATCAATATTTTTCTTAGACATTAAAGCAGTAAATGCGATTCTGTTTCTCCAGAAAGCTGCATTCAGACATGAAGAGAGTTCAGCTAAAAGACACAGCGATTCCCGCACAGCCCAGTGTGGCATCCAGAGCAGCACATGTCAAGAACAACACTGACAATAAGTGGGCATCTTTGTTAAAAGTTATGCAAACACCTATTCTTATATATGAAATAAAACATGTTTTATTTTATTACTATTTTTTCAGGAAGAACCAGCACAGGTCTCTGAAAGTGTAAGTAACCAACTTGTGACATCAAATATGATCAAATTAAAATGTATCTATACTACTAGAATGACACTACTGTATAGTCTGTTGGAAATGAAAATGCATAGTACTTTGATTTTCTCAGGCCAACCACAAGATATGGGCAACAAAATGACATAAGGGAGCAGAATAGAGTCCTGACTGCAACAAATGAAGACCTGCAGAGACAACTTGAAGAAATGAAGGTGATTACACTAATTATTCATCTAATGTTTCACTCAAATACATTTATTTGGGTTTTTACCAACATGTGTGCAAAGTGCAGAAGAAATAATCAAATGGTGCACAGTGTTTTTGAGAATGTTGTAGTCCATAGAGTCAAATACATTTATGTTTCTTAAGGGAACTGTGACTGAACTGGAGCAGCGGTGCACAGACCTCCACGGAGAAAATCGGGAAATTCAAAAACAGCTGCGAGACTGTCATGTCCTCCTTGTTGCAGAAAATCTTGACCCAGGTTAGGATTTATTGTAACTTTATGTTAGATCGACACGTGAAGAAGAGCAGTACTTTCTGTTAAGGTGTAATCTAAACCGCCGTAAATTCAGTTTCAGGGGAAAAGTTGGGCCAGACAGCACAACAGAAGGAAGAACAAAGAAAAGAAGTTATGGTACCTCACATTTCGTTTTCTGTATTTGTATATTTTTTTATATTATTTGATTATTTATATAATTTTTTTAAAAATCTTTTCCTTTATTAAAAACTACATTATATTCTAATAATTTACAATTGTGTATGTATGTATATAGGTATGTATGTGTATATATATATATATATATATATATATATATATGTATATATGTGAGACCCTCAGCTTTCAGATTATGTATAAATCTCAATTTCGCAAAAATTTACCCTTATGACTGGTTTTGTGGTCCAGGGTCACATATAGCCTATATATATATATGCAAATTCCATTGTTTATCATCCATCCATCCATCCTATAAACAGTGTTGGGGGTAACGCGTTACAAGTAACGCGCGTTACGTAATAATATTACTTTTTTGTAATGCATTACTTTTAAAAGTAACTTTCCCCAACACTGCCTATAAATATAATGGAATTTGCATTGTACAATCATCTGTAGTGCTGTCACACCAACATATTTGCTTTTATGGTCTGATTACTATTGTGTTACCATGTAGAGTAAGATGTATAAGACTCCATTCTTGAACACAAATGAAGCTGAATTCTGGTCTATAGCATGCTTTCTTTGGAGAATCCATCCTGACAGTGTTATTAATTTTCTGACCATTCTATACATTTTCTAACGGCAGACGGTTTCTCAAAATCTCCTGACTGAGCTGAAACTGTTTGGTGAGACGGCACAAGAGCATGCAGGAAATTTACTGGTGAGTATCAGTATTTTTTTTATTTAATATTCAAAAATACTGGCTTATTTATCCTGATTTGAATGTCCTGCGGCACTGACCAGACATTAATAGAAATGTTTCACTAAGACTGATTTATAGGAGGATGAAATTACACACATTCTGCTCTGCTGGGCTAGAGGCTGTATAATTAATCATAACGCCAGGTCCACAGCTGATAAATATTAATTTGAAATGTTCTAATCCTTCTAAATGTTATTGAGTGTGCCTCTCCAAAACTACTGGAATAGGGCATGACCTAAAACGGGTTCAATGAGGATATTGTCAGTCTCTGTTTGCTCCTCTGTTGAATGCTTGTAGGAAGTGCAGAACATCATGAGGGACCTGGAAAAGCTCCAGCAGGAGAGAGCATTTTTCACACTGGATGTGGAGGAAATGGAGAGAGCTTTGGTAGAGGCAGAGAGACTCTTGATGGAGTGAATGAAAGAAGCTCTTTCACTGGCCATAAATACTGCAGTGCCCCACATGGCGTTGTTCTGAGATCTGTCAGTCTGAGAACAAAACATTGGACGAAAGTGTAACATACATTTTTAAGAATACTATTTTTAATAAATATGAAGTGCTTGACGATCTGAATGCTTTCAAGTTGAGATATTAATATAAACAATTTTCATGTACCTGTTAAATTTCAAAGCACTTCTTGAATGATGCTAACCGTTTTATTTTTTAATTGTCTGTGCAAACATGACCTTAAACATGATTAAATGCTAAACTCACTTCAACAAGAGACAGGCCTCTCCTTTACATAGTTTCGTGCCATGTTATCTACTTCCATCATGATAGTTACATATTACTGAAGTGAAAAATTGAGTGCACTATTTAAGCATGGTCCCGTTTGATGTGGAGAGTTACAGCACAATACACTTGTAACATGAAAGGTAAAACAAGCCATTTTGTGGCAATGAAATGTACCTTTCTTCATTCAGTGGGAGTTTTCCCTATGATGCAGCTTTCACTCATCTATCATAAAGCAAGACTAAAAAATACTAGACTATAAAAAAATGAAGTCTTTAAAAAAAAGTTATTACTAAATTGCCACTGAATTGAATTCATTGCCAATCAAATGTCTTGATCCACAATTTTTTTTTATTTTACATTTCTTAATGGCTTTACTCATTTTGTTCCCCTAAAGGTCAACTTCAATAATTGTTATTATTATTTATTGCATTTTTTTTTTCAAACGGGTCTCTGTTTTCATCTAAAAGAATAGTTCACCCAAAAATGAAAATTAGCTGAAATCTACTCACCCTCAGGACATCTAAGATTTAGATGGGTTTGTTTCTTCATCAGAAGAAATTTGGAGGAATCTAGCTAGCATTGCATCACTTGCTCACCAATGAATCCTCTGCAGTGAATGGGTGCCGTCAGTCCAAACAGCTAATAAAAACATCACGATAATCCACAAGTAATCAACACAACTCCAGTCCATCAATTAACAACTTGAAGCGAAAAGTTGTGTTTGTAAGAAACTGAACCATCATTTCTTCAACTTAAGCAGCACTATGTAACTTTTGGCGCTCTAGCGGTTAATAAACAGAACTGCACACATCCCGCGGAAGAACATTTCAACCGGAGCTACTTCTCTAAGTTTATGTCTATGGCGATTCACGCAGGTATGTGTTACTCCGCAGCGGTGACGACCCGACCAGGCTACAATAGTCCAAATATAAGTACTTATTATAAGTGTACCGGAGTGATTCGGAATAAGACAAAAACGCGGTTTGGAAGATGAATTCATGATGTACTCGCTCATTATATACATTTTGCAAATTTTGAACACAGAAAAAGTTACATAGTGCTGCTTTAACTGTTGCTGCCGGCCATCGGTAATATTGCTTTCTCCAGTCTGTCTCCAATATGTTGGTGGATTTTAATGTGAGAGGACAACAGGGGATGGACTTTTTCCACTGCAGGTAGTGTTTTTTTGGGGGGGATTTTGGGCTTGTATTTTGGCCAGAAGCAGCAGTTTAAAATTAAAAAGCCTTGATGAATTTGTTTCTTACAAACACGCAGCTTTTTGCTTCACAAGATGTTAATTGACGGACTGGAGTCATATGGTTTACTTGTGGATTATTGTAATGTTTTTATCAGCTGATTGAACTCTCATTCTGACGGCACCCATTCACTGCAGAGGATCTATTGGTGAGCAAGTGATGTAATGCGAAATTTCTCCAAATCTGTTCTGAAGAAGAAACAAACCAATCTACATCTTGGATGGCCTGAGGGTGTCCATTTTAAAATGTTTTTTCTGGGTGAATTATTCCTTTAGACTGTAGTTGATTTATTAGGCAAGTATATACACATACATGTATGTACACACAGCAATGCCAAATAAACAGCATAAACCCTCTATAGCTTGCACTGTCTCTGCACTGCCGGCAGACTCTGATGTTTATAAGCACAGGACAGATTTCCAGTATGACAGCTCTCTTCATACTGCCAGCTTGCATCCACTTGTTATAGAAAAAAAAAGTCAATTCACTTGAAACAAAGTGAAATGTGTTGAATCCCCCATTACTATAGCAACCATTGCAGACATGACAGAAAATGGCACCCATCGCCTCAACACATACCTCATTTGATCACATCCAAAAACTCCTGAACAGCATGATCATGTTGTAATGGATAGTGTGGTTGAGCCAAAGAATTAGAACATTCTCTGTGAAATATGTATCTCCTCCATTTAATCATAGTAATCAAAACAAGTGCATCACAATGATAGAGCCTCAATAGCAGGAAATTACAGTGATACAGTGTTTCTACAAAAAAAAAACAACAACAAAAAAACCTTTTGGACACTTAAGCCACACTTAAAAATGTATGATTGTCAATGCATTATATAAACAAAATTCAAACCAAACATCATTAGTTTTAAAGATAGCACAACCGGAATAAGTTCTGAGAAAAGCTCTAGCGTCATTTGTTTGCAGATGTCACTATTTTTTTTAAAATATTTTGTTATCTAACACAAAAACATTTATACATATTTAAGTGTAGCTTAAGTGTCCATATATGTTTGGGGTCATTGTGCATTTCATCAGTGAATGTGCAGTAAGAATACAGATGACATTTCTGCAGTCTGCATCATGTACACACATCACACACTACTGACTCTTTTTGGCATTTAGTCAACAATATGTTATAAATGAAAAGAGCTGCCAGGTAATTTCCTTGGGGAATAATGGCAGCAAAATACGAAGACACAATATTACTCATGTCATTTGTTTAAAATAAATACAGTTGAGTCACATTTGAAGAGCATGTGTGGCTTAGCATGGCCTATTTATATATTTTTAGTTGAATGTGAGTGGTGCTTTCCTGTGCTAAATCAAAAGATCCAGAAATGATGACGACACGATTATCATTATTATAAATATTCTTAAAGGGCAACATAATACATTTTTCTTTTTAAGTTTAAGGCCATGCTGTGTTAATACGTCACAATTCACAAACTGCTGATTTTTATGACCAATATTTTAATTTTGAGTAATCCAGTTTTTTAATGCCCATATATAATGCATTGAGTAATACAGCTGTAGGAGGCATAACGTTTCAGTAACATTTCAGTAATAGCTTTTCAATTCAGCACTTCAAAGTGTTGAGAATCTGGCTTTGAAGTGCATATTCTTCTGTCTGACTCATTCCGATCAATAACACTTTGCATAGCTCTTTCTGTCTTTGGATGTAATGTTACGTGATTCCCATCTAGATGTTCAATACAGCAAGATGCCAGTCCTTGTCTTTTTCTCTGTTTTAAATGACATTTAATGCATAGAAAATAATTAAAATCTTCAGGCACTGAAACATACTCTACACAAACAAACTGATGCTCGTGCACTTACAATCTCAGTACTGAAGGGGGCGCCATGTTTTTGCCATTAACTCAAATGTTTTTTATTTAGGTGTCTAGCTATAAAAAGGCCAATAGTTACAGAAGGCCGTTTTTGGAACATAAGAAAAAAAATCATGCATTGGTAAATCATAATTATAACATAAATGGTAATAATTACGACATTAAAAGTCATAATTATGACATTAAATGGTCAGAATTATTAGATAAAAAGTCAAAATTCTAAATCATAACTGATATCTTTTTATCTCATAATTTGACCTTTTGTTATTATGACTATCTCATAATTTTGACTTGTCATAATTGTTTTTTATCACATAATAAAAACTTAACATTTCAACGTTTTATCGCCATTTCAACTCTTGACTTTTTGTCTCATTTGTTTTTATCACATAATTTTGACTTTGTCAAAATAGTTTTTTTGTCATAATTTGGACCTTTTATCTCATAATTTTGACTAATAATTATGACTTCGTATCCCATAATTTTAACTTGGTATCTCGTAATTTCACATTTTTACATCGTAATTATGAATTAGTATATCATAATTTTGAATTTGTTTGTCATTATTATGATTAACCAAAGCATTTTTTTCTTATGTGGTAGAAATGGGCTTCCATAGTTTACCAAGTTGGGAGCATGTCAATTATAATATTGCCCTTTTAGCATTTTTATCAATCATAATAAATTCTCATTGTAATTGTTAATGATACAGTTTAGTTAAGACCATTTTATTCTGTCCAAACTGACTTAAATGCGCATCATAACATAATTATGAATTCCAAACTCCTATGTACATTCTCAGGAGTACATAAACGCATCATTATAGCATTATAACCTTTTGGTTACCAGCCCAGATCTAAGACCATCAGGGTATGCCAACCAACAAAACCTGAACACACCAACTCATGCACTGTATTTAATTTAGCACTGATGTTCTTTCATACTGAAATAAATATTTGTTCAACAGTAAAGGACATGAGAAATCTGTGTATATTTGGATTAGAGGGATGGTGTCGCACATTTCTTATCATCCCTCTGGGTGACTGGATTGTACATACACTGCAAGCCAGTCAAACAAACAGTGTGGATTGTGACTTGCTGAAATGATCCGCTGTGGGTATCACTAAAGAACTAGACTGACTTGGCACAAATCTACTCTACAGTAAAAACGTTTTGTTTTTGTACAAAATTGTTCCTAAAAATATACACACATGCAGCACATTTTACATACAGTATTGCTAACCTAAGAAAACGGTCTGTTGCGAGCACACATTTTCTTTCTTTTCTCGCTTAAAGCATCACTCTTTTGGTTTAAGAGAGCAATACGTGTGCAAAGGCAGTATTTTCAATGCTGCTTTTTGTCCAGAATGAAACCGCCCATCCCCAACACGAAAATAAACCACACACAAAACACATTGTTGTTCCAGTCTACCACACACTGTACAAGTTTCCGCTGATGTTTCAACATCAATTAGAGTTTTGGAGATCAGAGCGAGATTCAATGAATCACTCAAGCATGTGTTGCCCACACATTACGACTAATCCCGGAGGGTTGCTATAGAACGGGAATTCATAACAAAGGAATTTGCTTCATTCGTCTTTGAGGGTCTTTGAGTCTTTAAAATGAATACCACCTCTTACTAAAGAGTCTCACAGTGCAAAGTCTCCGCTTCTTCTGGGTCATGGTTAATCTGCGAAAATCCACCCAAAAATCATTAACACGTTAACAAGAAGATACTTCAATATCCTCCTCCCTTCCTTGAAGAGAGGAGGCCAAAAATACACATTTCGGGGGAAATGAGAAACTTGTTCATTTCCGGGAAAACGCATTCTTTGCCGTTACTCCGAAATAACCAGCACAACAGTTTGATTCGTCCAGTTTTAGGGCTCTACTTCCAGTCATCAGCTTTCTCTTTTGTTTCAAGTCATCGGTTCATTAGACAAACGAGGAAAAGCCGGTAACTGGAGTGCGTGTTCCGGATGCAGGCTGCCCCGTGGGGGTGTAGACGCCTCCTACGCTGTGCTGGGTCACCACAGTCTGATAATACCCCCCCTCCTCTGCATCCGTCATGGCACATTCCTCGTACCCTCCTCCGGTCTTCACGCCTTTGGGCTGCCGCTTCCATGAGTTGTAATAGGTGGGGTCGCTCATGTAGTGATTTACGAATGAGTGCTTGGGCTGCTCGTCTTCGTAGTCGCTGTCGCTGACCTTTACATGAAGGGCGACGGGACGGGTTGAGACCAGAGAGAAGAAGAGCAGACAGCAAAGTTACAGTGTGGACGTAATTGTTGCCTGAGTGTATAAAGTAAGTTTTTGTTTGGCCGACCAATACAATGGTGGTCCTGGACTCTATAGTGACACCTACTGGCATGGATGAAGAATTATGCAATGTAGTTTTCAAATACAGATGCCACCGCAGAAATGCAACGGAGCCCTGTACATTACATGCAGGGGGGAAAAAACCCAAAACATTGTGGTCATGAATTAAGCATTCGTTCCCACTACTTATTAATTTGTGGCCATGTTTTATTTAGTTAAACTGTGGCTATGACTTATTAAAGGGTTAGTTCACCCAAAAATGAAAATTAGCCCATAAATTACTCACCCTCAAGTCATCCTAGGTGTATATGACTTTCTTCTTTCAGATGAATCCAGTCGGAGTTATATTAAAAATTGTCTTTGATCTTTCAAGCTGTTTAATGCCACTCAGCGGGTGTTGCATGCATCAGTCCAAAAGAAGTTAAATAAAAAGCGCCCATCCATAAAAAAAGTATCTCACACAGCTCCGGGGGGTGAACAAAGGCGCTTTTGCGTTTTTGTAAGAAAAATATCCCTATTCAAAACGTAATAATCACTTTAATCTAGCTTGCACCAACAGTTGTACACAGAAGCAGCTCCGGGCGGATGACGTATGAGTTCAGCATTGCACATGCGCCGGTGAGTCTCGTGAAAACCAACGTTTGTTAACAGGAGCAAAGGAAGCAAAGTTTCCGTACTTTAGCAAAGGAAAACCTTTTGGACTGATGCATGCAACACCCGCTGAGTGGCATTAAACAGCTTGAAAGATCAAAGACAATTTTTAATATAACTCCGACTGGATTCATCTAAAAGAAGAAAGTCATATACACCTAGGATGACTTGAGGGTGAGTAATTTATGGGCTAATTTTCATTTTTGGGTGAACTAACCCTTTAACTAATTCCCTTGTTTTAGGTAAATTGTGGCCAAGTTACAAGTAACGCAAGTTACGTAATCAGATTACTTTTTTTCAAGTAACTAGTAAAGTAACTTATTGGATTTAAATTTACAATGAAATATCGGAGTAACTTTTTCAAATAAGTAACGCAAGTTACTTTTTTCTTTCTTTTTTTTTACTTTTTGAGAGAAATCAGGAGTGAGGAGCAGAGGCTCTTCCTTCAGCCTGAGGCATATTAATTTCACTTTTGGTGTGAAATGGCCTTTACAGTTGCCAAAAATATAACTTTAAATATTAAAAATAAATAAGCAAGCCCAGCTCAGGTGACAAAAAGTAATGCAGAAGTAACGTAATATAACTAGTAACGCAATTAGTTACTTTATTATGGAGTAACGCAATATTGTAATGCACTACTTTTAAAAGTAACTTTCTTCCAACACTGATTGTGGTTATGTTGTACTAAATTGTTCCTTCTTTTAATTTAATTAAGTCATGTCCATGTCGTCCAATGAACAAATTAATTAATAAGCTGTGGGAACAAATTCTTAATTAAATTTTTTTTTTTCATGGCCACGATATCAAGTTTTTTCCCCCTACATATCATGTGAGGTGCTCCGTAAAATACCTTATTTGCGTAATATTTATTACCCATTGTTAATTTATTCTGCAATCATTTATCCAGTTTAACATTTCAATTTCAATGTATTTATTTATAATTTATTAATAAATAATTTATTTTAATTTGTAATTATTATTATTTTTGACTAGTGCAGAATAAAACAGCCAGAGATATGACCGCAGTATTCTTTATTTTAAATACAAATTTTTTAATTTTACTAGGTTTATAATTTTTAAAGTTCTTTTTTTGATTAAGTAAATTTACTTTAGCAGCTCAAATTTACAGCAATTGACGTTCATAAGATGTGATGATGATCAAGACATGAGATCTCTCTAAAACTCCATCGTACCCCCATGGAAGTTGTTTATGTGTGTGTAGTCATGCGTTATTGGTGTAGTGTGTTTACCTCTGACTCTGACAGCTCAGTGGGTTTCTCTGTCAGGGTGGTGCTCTCTGTTAAAACAGCCCCGTTGTAGTTGTTGCAGATGTCTTCATCAGAGTAGTGCAGCCCACCTGGACTGGGCCGTGGAGGAGATCTGGAGAATACATAACATTTTTACAAACTGCTTACACATTTCCCAGACACAAAATTCCACTGAAGAATTATTTGAAGAAAAATTGTAGCCTACAGTATGCGGTGATAAATTTTAATAGCAGAATTTTTGATGTTTGGCTGAATTCACACTTAAAAATCGATGAATGTCATTCAATTTGAAATAGACTTTTCTGATATATTAATAACAGCTCAGATGAAACCCCACCTTGTTCCATTCTTCTTTAAGAAAGAGCTCTTCACGTTCAGATGTCTGCTGTTCAGCTCTAGAGCCGTGAAGCCGCCATTGTCAAGAGTTACAGACTCTTCTACTGTCGTTATGTGCTTTCCTGCGGGAGGAATTACAAGTAATGACAACAAACACTGGGACATGTTGCCTGATTAACTACATAAACTATGAGCTTTTTTATTTCCCCCCAACAGTTACAATGACCCAGTTGCAACAGCTACAAACACTTATAATCTTTCAAAACAAGACTTCCAGAAACTGTCTAGGAAGCAAAATTATTGTGGTGGTATCATATGGTACAGTGATTGTAGGGTGATAGTACTTTGATATATAGCATAATATTGTATTTATATGGTACTCTAATGTACCTCAAAAATACCACAAATCCTCTAGTGTCTAAATCCTTTATTTTGCCTATTACAAGTTTTATTTAAAATTCATACAGGTTTAGAACAGAGTTTTCAGTGCACAAGGCAGTTTCAGTGCAATACAAGTATATTATCAATTTACATTATTCTGTTTAGTCTCACCTGTTCCACAGCTCCTGTACTTCTTGTTCTGTCCGAGCAGGAGCAAACCAAACACAACCATCAAAATGAAAATGAGACTGATCAACCCCATGACGATCAGGAACCACCACTCCTCATAGAAAGGCGTTTCAGACAGAGCTACAACAACAGACAACAATTCTGCATTACAATGTGTCACGAATCCGGTCCATGAACTTCCGTCTGCTAGCCATCAGAGGTCACCCTTTCCATTTTCATTGACTCTCGCTGCATCATATTGCCATTCTACTTTTGACATTTCATATATCACAGGGAAAAAAATCTATTATATTATACACAAACAGTTCAAAAGTTTGAGCTCATTACATTTTTTGAAAGAAATTAATACTCTTATTCAGCAAGGATGCATTAAATTGATAAAAAATGACAGTAAATTTATACATATTTATATATATATGTTATAATGTTGCAAAAGATTTCTATTTCAAATATATGTTGTTCTTTTAAACTTGTTATCCATTCAGAAATCCTGAAAAGAAACGTATAACAGTTTTCACAGAAACATTAAGCAGCACAACAGTTTTCAGCATTGATAATAATAATAATAAATGTTTCTTGAGCATATTAAAATGATTTCTGAATGGTCATGTGACACTGAAGACTTGAATAATGTTTGCTGAGATTATTCAGCAGACATTATTCCAGTCAGGAATAAACAGCATTTTAAAATAGATTGAAATACATAATAATATTTCACACTATTACAGCTTTTACTAAGGGATGTATAATAAGTAGTAGTAAATTCAACAGCACTAAATGAGTATTCAGTTTGTTCCTTTCCTTACAGATGAGTGAATGTTCAGCTGTGTGACACTAGATGGCAGTAGACACCACAAAGTGAGTTCACACAGTTCAAACGTTCTCACTGAAATAAAATGCCTGCCAGAAACTTCTAAATGAAATGGAATACTAATGCCCATACTGTAAATGGCAAAATTATAAAAAATGAATTGTGATACAGAATGCAATAGACATTAGTTAGGGTAAATACCATATCTAATTTGTTGTAGCCTAAACAAAAACAAGCTGTGGGACAGACGCACAGTCCGTTCAGTGGGTGTCATTCGCATCATTGTTCAATATAATGCAGTGCTGTGATATAATGAGGAAGATTACCAGACATTGCAGTGGAAGGCGGACTGGGATCACCGTAACCGAAACGATTGACTGCGATGACACGGAATTCATAGGCCACACCTGAGCGTAGTCGGTCCAGACTGATGAGGTACGAGAAGCTGCCAGGTGGGAGATGCTTGACAAATGTATCCCATAATCCTTCATCTGTAAATGTGGGATTTGAAAGCCGGGAGGGGGAGTAATTGGTTGCCACAGAGGAGAAGAAAGATGGAAGAGGTGGAAGTCAGAAGAGGAAGGTTAATTGAGAATAAGCCTAGTATTATAAAGTCATGTAATGCACTAGACGAACAAGCAATTTTGCTGCTTACCTGATGGACGAGCCTCAATGACATATCCTTTGACAGGTCCCGCCCCTTCTGCACCTGCTGACCAATGAAGCGTCAAAGCTGATGCAGACTTTGTGACTGATGTTTGCAAGGGCGAACCGGGGGAGCCTATGAAATATAAGGCATATTATTCCCTTCTGAATAATCAATAACAGCACAAAAAGCAAGTTCTTAAAATGGATCTGGCCATTTTTATCAATCATAACAGTTCAGACTGAACTAGAGGCTTCTTAACTTCAGGCTGATGGAATGAAAATGATGAATTTTTTATAACTGAATAACTCTTTAAAAGATTTTCTACTGCTTGCAACTAAGGATCGTAAGATAGGCTGCGCTGCCAGTCTAAAGTGGTTTAGATTGCATAAAGGTCACATTGAAGCCGTAGGGATATATCTTCTTCAAAACATGTTCTTTATTGGGTACTGTGACCTGACAACATTCACATTTAGTATACTGTTAACACACTTCATTTCACACAAATCCTTTCACCTTTTAAATAAACTAGCTGATCCTAAATGTCATGATTCAGCTTACTTGTTCCCTGTAACACAGACGAAGAATGTCTTTATTTTTCCTTCTTCTTTCTGAAGAATGTTTTCTTTTCTTTCTGGATTGTTTTTTTTTTTGGTAACACTTTATTCAACTAGTTGCTTATTAGCATGCATATAACTAGCATATTGGCTGTTTATTACTACTTATAAAGCACATATTAATGCCTTATTCTGCATGAGCAAATTTTTGATCCCTTAACCCTACCCCACACCTAAACTTATAAGCAGCAAATTAGGAGTTTATTGAGGGAAAACTCTTAATTAATAGTGAATATGTGATGTGTTCCCTATTCTAAAGTGTTACCGTTTTTTTTCTCTTTTTCCTTGCCAATGTCCAATCACCAACCAAAACAGTCATATCGCTAGGACAAATTACCATGATATTTAGACATGGTTATAAGGATATGTACCACTGTAAAATCATAATATTTTTTTTAAATACACTACAAGTTAAAAGTCTAATCAATCCTTAGTATTTTCCGCTTTTTAAGAATGTTAAGTTAGTCAGTCAGTCACTCACTCAATATGCATGTATGAATGTATGTAAAGAAATTAGTATAGAAAATCAATATTTTTTATACTGGAAACTTGTTGGCTGCGTTTGCTTTGCTACCTGGTCTTACTCATCTGCCCCTAACCCCCCAAAAAACATTAGTACAAACAAACTATATATATACTGGTAACCTGTTGGCTGCATTTGCTTTGCTATTTGGTCATTCTCATCCACTAACAAACAGGATTTAGTAAAGAAATCCTGTAGAAACGTGAACCACTTACAACCAGTTAAAGTCTTTAAGGTGATCAGAAACATACATTTACTCTAGTGTGTTCACATTTTATTTTGGTAATGTACCCTGCAGAACCATGTTAATAGCATAGTATATGAATTAAACATTTAGTACCTGATAGTATGTTAGCAGACAGCATTGTTTGCTCAAAATTCTGGCCAATTACACAAGAGCTCATACTCCTTTATAATCCATACTGACCAAGTCAGAATCCACCGCTCCGACATGAATCAACTGCATCTCATCTGAAGAACATTTAAAACTGAAGGCTGTCTGTGTGAGGCCCAGTGTCCCACCGCAATGAAGGCGCTGTGTCTTGAGAATGAACAATTGCTCAAAGGCTACATAAAATCACATTCCCATTACAGTGCACTAATCAAACCATGGAGTTCAAGCAGCTGTATTTTAATTTCCATCTTCGACTAATTCTAGGAAATAAAATAATAAAATCACATCTTCCTGGTAGGTCTCAAAAGTGTTTCTTTATTTTTTATTTGTAGAAAAGCACTAGTTAAATGCAATCATTTCATATTCAACAACTAATTTAACCCAAAGAAAGCCTCCAGCGCTGCTGTCTGTAACTGCAGGGGATGTTTCTTTCTTCCCCAATTATTGTGGGATTTATTATGGATGTATTATTATTCATATTTACACATACCTTCCACTGGTCCTGCAGTGATATTGGCTTCCAGTTCGGGTCCATAACTAATTGTTCTGGCCTGAACCTTGAAGCGATAGATCACACCCCTCATCAGGTCACGAACCTTCAGCCAGCGCTGCCAGTTCCCCTTGATCTCCACTGTAACTGTCTTACTGACACCTTTCAAATGAATTGACTTTATGAATATTAAATTATATATACCTGTATTCAAAAAAATGATTATATTGTTTTTCTTTCTTCCTTTTCCTTATTCGTATCTCCTGCTCACCATGAACTGGTGCGGTGGGCTCATAGACCACTCTGTAGCCTTCCACCACTCCATTGGGCTGCAGAGGAGCTCCCCATGACACATTCAGTGAGCTTCCTGTCACCTCTGAAAACACCATATGACTGGGTGCTCCAGGAGCTTCAGAGAGAGAGAGAGAGAGAGATGTTAGTAAAGCCACATCTCAAGCATAGACTTGTGTTAAAAAAGCTGATTTCCTTAAAAACATAAAAAAACACAAAAAAAGACATTTAAGACATTAGTGTTACATAATAATGTTACAAAAGATTATTGTTTCAAATAAATGCTGTTCTTTTCATTCATAACATTTTTATTCATCAAAGATGGGGGGGGGGGGGGTTGGGGGGGGGAAAAAAAGCATTTTAGAATGGTTTCTGAAGGATTATGTGACACTGGAGTAATGGCTACTGAAAATTAAGCTTTGCCATCACAGGAATGAATTATATTTTAAAATATATTCAAACAGAAAAATTGTAATAGTATTTCAAAATAATGCTGCTTTTACTGCTTTAACATTAAAGTGATAGTTCACCACCAAAAACATAATTTACTTACCAAAACCTGTATGAGTTCCTTTTTTATCTGTTAAACATGAAAGAAGATATTTTGAAGAATGATGGTAAACAGTTACTGGTAGCCATTGACTTCCATAGTATGAAAAAAAAAATACTATGGAAGTCAGTGGTTACCAGCAACTGTTTGGTTACCCATATTCTTCAAAAAAATTTATTTTGTGTTCAACAGCAGAAAGATATTCATGTATGGAAAAACATGTAAATGATGACAACATTTTTGGGTGAACTATCCCTTTAATTCCAATTCTCACAATATGCTTGTATACTTTTCACCTGCATTACAGCAAATTTAAATCAAAAGTTGAATCAAACTTGTTTCGATTTGCCAAATCTTGCGTAAAGGCTCTTAACTGGGGTTATAGCAACAACTTCCACATTTAGTTTCTTAATGGAAGCAGTAATACCAGAAGAATGACATGGTCTGACAATGCATGTCTCGGATGGTTGGCTGGGCCTCATGCGTCTGGATGAGCGTAACAGGATCTCAGTGGGACTCACCAGCCTGCAGGGTGCATCCTTCACGGGCTGAACTGAGCGGCCCGTCCCCCGCTGTGTTAAATGCAGACAATTGCACAAGGTAGGTGGTGTAGGATGTCAGGTTCTTCAAGTGCACGGATGTATCTGGAACAAACAAAACCAGCTCCTTCTCCGTCTCGTTCTGTCTTTTCTTTTCCCAGTAATAGATCTGAGGGAAGAAGTGAATGACACATATACATACTTCAAAGAATAGTTCATATTGTATGAATATCTGTGAATTGATACTATGTGTGTTTGTGGACAGAACAGAAGGATTCATAACCAGTTCCTGTTCAAATCTCTATGAGAGACAGATGTACAGATGGCGTAAATAGGAAAACAACAGTGGAAGCTTATGCGGTGAAATCAACAGATGACAGTGAGATCAGGGAAGACAGACTGCAGATGAACGACAGTTTACTTATGCCGGTAAACAGATGGACCGCCTGACTGATTTTGGAAATACTTTTCATAAAATGCAGGGCTCACAACTGACTAAACAACTGAGCATTATGTATTCATGCATTATAGTGTACAATGTGGCACAATGTGCAAAGTAATTATGGGTCATTTCTAGTGTTGTTTTTGGCGGCCTGTTTTAATTTTAGTCTAGTCTTTGTGTGAAACTGAAACTGTCATTTTAGTTTTTATTAGTTTTAGTCACGTTCATACTCTTTTTAGTCTAGTCAAGTTTTAGTCAACTAAAAGTCTGAGCATTTTAGTCTAGTTTTTGTCACGGTGCGTGCGGGGAGATGAAGCGAGGACTCAATCGCTGGGTCATCATCACATGACCAGCATTTTCGTCTCGTCTCGTCTTCGTCACGTAATAAAGGTTCGTTGACGACGATATTTAGTCATAATTTTCGTTGACGAAACCAACACTAGTCATTTCTATGGGTGTAAATATGACAATTAAAAACATGGAATTTAATAAACAATTAGAATAAAAATAAAATGTATTGTTACCTTGTATCCTTGAATATTTCCATTTTGTGTCTCAATGGGTGGAGGCTGCCACTCTACATCCAGCTGACTGGAGGATGCAGATTTCACCTGTATGTTCTGAGGAGCCACTGAAGGAGCTGTGGACACACATACACACAAAATTATGATTTTAAATTGAGCAACAAACAAATCAAACATGCATGTGTCAACAGGGGATGGGATAAGTCTACAACAGTGGGGGAAACCATTTACTTGATAGACTATCTGTCTCATGTAAAAGCCTGATGTCAGATTACATTTCTCTGTGGCATAATGGACAGTGACTAAACTGAATGGAAAGAGGTTTAGTGATTTATTGATACTCTGAAATGTGTAAAATATAATGTCTCTGTAAACAGGCCAGCTGTCAAAACTTCAGCTTTTCATTCTAGAACACGCAAGCTTTTGGCATTCTCCTTTTTTCCCATGTAGCCAATTGTGGTGCTAAAATATTTGCCAAAGTATGCAGTTAATGCATCATATTTTGGGGTCAATAAGATTTTTTTGTTTGTTTTTATTCAGCAAGGATACATTCAAATGCTCAAAAGTGAAAGACATTTATAATGTTACAAAAGTTTTCTATTTCAAATAAATGCTGTTCTTTTGAACTTTCGATTCTTCAGTGAATCTTGAAAAATTATCATAGTTTCCAGAAAATGATTAATCAGCACAACTGTTTTCAACATTGATAATAATAAGAAATGTTTCTTGAGCACCAAATCAGCATATTATCTGTGTATTATGTATCTGTGTAAGTGTTCTGTGAAGAGCGTGAAGTGATGATCATTGTGGCCAATCACAGACATATCTGTTGAGCGCTTGAACACAATGGCCAATCAGAGCTGTTTAAGAATCCGCTCAACATGCTAGCGGGAAATGCTAGCATCGTCACAGTTTTACAATTTCAGTACCGACATCGGTACTATTGACAACACTATGTTAAAGTCATGCCAGAGGGATGCTATATTTAATGATGTGCAATCCCTCTCATTCAGATCTTTGGGAGAGGTCAGACATTTTTTAAATTGGCTTAGGTAATGGGCTTTCATAATGCTTTACATATCAGATGAGTTTACAGTCAAGTTAGATTTGACGTACTGCGACACACGTTCACACACAAACACAGCCTATAGAATGAAGGGAGGTCATAGAATCTACCCTATCTGATATCTATATAGATGATATAGACATAGATATATTGTGTATATATATATAATTACAGGAATTGCACATTTACACAATGATGTAAAGCACAGATCTGATATTTTGACACATTTCTGCTGTTGTTTACCTTCACTAAAGACATAATTGACTGTTTTTATATTAATACTCCACCAGACAGCACATCACTGGTGAAATTGATCAGCGCTACATAGTGGAAACTGGTCTGTGACACATTATCAATAGGTCACGCAAATGGATCCGCTGTGCGTTGTCTAATGGGTTTTGCAGATAATCCCTCTACACAGTGCTATTCAAGTCCCACTTTTCTTTCCCATACAGCTCATAACCAGATAAAACAGGCTGTGTGACTTTGAGGTTGTATTGCATATAATATTATCACTCATGTGCAAATGTATTCCTCGTTAACATTACCAGAGCGCTAAGTGCTCAGACCAGAGCAAGTAGGTCTGATGATCAGATACCAGATACATACCAGATTTAAAATCAAACAGCAGCTACATTTCAAAAAAGCAGTTTGGGTTTACTAAAGTTTGTGGTTCACGTTTTAGAGCGGAGTCATAGCAGTGATCTTAATAAGGCATAAAAACGTACCTGCTTCTCCCACAAACACCTCAACAGGTGCACTTGAAGGGCTCTCTCCAACAACATTAAATGCTGTCATGACAATCGTGTATCGTCTGTACTTGCTGAGCTCTAAAAAACACCATTAAAGATGAAGAAAAATAAGATGGAAGTTGTAGTCAGAGAGTGTTGAGGTACTAGTTTAGAGAAATGAGGAGAAAGAGACCCCAAAATATTTAAAACTAGACGACGGAAGAGGGGATGTGGATATGAGATAAAGGGTGTGGAAATGAGGTGGAGAACTAAATAGATTTACATTTTCCCCCTTCCTCACAGCAGATTGTGACAGGACCAGAGGCTAAACAACAAAGCGCAAAGACTAGGGGAAGTGTTTGTTATAGAGGTAGAGGAGATCAGAGGATAGAACAGGGAGTTTGAAAGCCTTCGGGCTTGAATGTGACTCTGTTAACACTTCAAAGATTGCAACTATTGAAACAACTCAGCAATTAAAATAATATCAAAATATACTTACGCGTTAGTTCAAATTCTGTTAATGAAGGGCTGCTCACTGTCTTAAAAGTGCTCTTAGCTGTTTGAGTTGTGAAAAAACCCAGAGAGAGAGAGGAAAAGAGAATAAGTGAGATAAATTACACAAGGGACACTGCCTAATATGCATTTGAGCATAGAAGATAAAACAGTCATCTGAAACGGAAATGAGTGCAACCTGGACAAAACATATTTATCACTGAAAAAATATTTATATATAATATTTATATAAACAACACATTTTACCTAGCAACACAAAATCATATTCAAAACATTAATTTTAGTTTGCGACAAAAATTCTAGCAGTGAGGGGAAAGACAGAGAACGACAGACAGGAAGACAGACAGATAGCAAGATAGATAGACAGACAGACAGAGATAGAAAGATAGACAGACAGACAGACATAGACAGACAGACAGACAGGAAGACAGACAGATAGTGAAACAGATATATAGACAGACAGACAGAGATAGAAAGATAGACAGACAGACAGACAGACAGACAGACAGATATAGACAGACATACAGGAAGACAGACAGATAGCAAGATAGATAGACAGACATACAGACAGACAGACAGGGATAGACAGACAGACAGAAAGAGACAGACAGACAGACAGACAGACAGACAGATAGATAGATAGATAGATAGATAGAACGACAGATGGACAGACAGAGCCTGAGAGATAAATTGAATGACAGACAGATTGATAGATAGATCAACAGAAAGACAGACAATCAGACAGACAGACAGACTAACCTCTGAACTCAGGACTGATTGTTGATTGGTTGGTTGCTGTCTTTGGCTCTTCTGGATTGTTCTCACGTGGGAGTTCACGGTAATACACGCGATATCCCACAAGAATTCCATTGACAGTTCCCTCAGCAGGCGGCTGCAGACACAGACATATCGAGTTTCAGTCAAGCTCCAAGTAGCAAACTGCCGTTTAATTACGCTATTTAACTCAGGCTAGGAAATATTCACCTGACATTTCAGCATATGACCTGTGATGCTACTTAATGAAAGAATGTTAAAGACAGTGCCTATGCTGTCTGCTGCTGGCTAATTAGCAGTTAGAGACGGTGACAGAAAGTAATTACTGCACAATGCATGTCAGCCCAGGAGATAGCACAGATCAACAGAGGACAAGTTAGCTGAGACCACAGGTCAGTAAAGGCCTGATCTGGTTGTTCTTACTCTGACTCAATCTAACATGCGTTCTCACTCTCCTATTCTATTATGGACGTGTCTTATTTAGTATGTGATCAGTGTTATAGGCAAAGTTAATTAAGATGGGGTCAAAACAGGCCAGCTTTGTAAATGTATCCGTATGTGTGTGAATAGATAGAGGAGGTACGTGAAACGACTGCCAACTAATTAGAGTGTAAAGAGTAAGGCTAAGAACCTGCTTGCCAAACATAATTAACATTGAGAGGGCAGCTGAATACTTTGCACACAAGTCTGCTATTAAACGTTGCTGAACAATTTGAACCCCTGAACCTTCAGTTAAATGGAAAGACAGGAATAGTTCCTGTGACACCTACTCAGGCTAAAGCCTTTTCAAAACTTAGTGAGCATTTTAAGCATCACAAGCCTGCTCTCGACATGAAGAATCTTTCAACATTATGATGCCTTCTAAGATAACTTGTTTAGACAATGTTTTGATGATAAGTCAATCCTATAATACACTGCAACAAGGTCAGTGAAAAAATCATTGAGAGTAGAGTGAAATGCTGATTACAAACATAGTTACATTACCGTTCAAAAGATTGGGCTGGGTAAGATTTTTTGTTTTTTGAAAAAAGTCTCATTAACTCATTAAGTCTCATTTTACCTGCCACTGGACAATCACAGATGTTGTGGTTGAAGGTTTGACGTTTAAAACGACAGGCGCTTCATCTGGCACTAAACACACAGACAAACACATTCAATCAATTAATGAATTGATCTGTCTGTCTGTCTGTATTCAAATTCAAAATTGCTTTATTGGCATGACTGTAAAAAATACAATATTGTCTATCTATCTATCTATCTATCTATCTGTCTGTCTGTCTGTCTATCTATCTATATCTGTCAATCTATCCATCTATCTATCTATCTATCTATCTGTCTGTCTGTCTGTCTATCTATCTATCTATATCTGTCAATCAATCAATCAATCTATCTATCTATCTGTCTGTCTTATCTATCTATCTATCGGTCTGTCTGTCTGTGTCTGTCTATCTATCTCTGTCTGTCTGTCTGTCTGTCTGTCTGTCTGTCTATCCTCTCTGTCTGTCTATCTCTGTCTGTCTTTCTCTCTATCTGTCTGTCTGTCTGTCTGTCTGTCTATCTATCTATCAGTCTGTCTGTCATTCTATCTTTGTTTTCTCATCAAAAAATTCTAAAAAAAATTCAAAATCCAAAAGCACTCTAAAAAATGATAATTCACTTAGCACAACACACAGAATCTACTATTACCGTCCTGCAGAATGGCAACTGGCTCAGTTTCTTTGCTGAAGGCGCTATCTCCCACATCATTTGTGGCCATCATTCTAAATTTGTAAGAGGTGTATGGCTTCAGTCTACAAGAAAAGAGATACATTTCAACACACACACACTAGATCATTCTCATGTACCAAAAGGAACCATAAGTGATGCATTTTTATGCTTCTTTTGAGAAAATCAGAGAAAGAACTTCATACTATAGGTAACCTATCATAAAAAATACATTCATGAATACAGTCAAAAGAATACATCCCAATCCATTGGGTAGACATGTCTGCTCAACCCACAATGTCTTGCTCAAGTTCAACCTTGAACAGATACCGGGCTCTTGAGTAATTATTGAGAATTTCATGTTTATCATAATCATTATTCATTTATCATTAGTTAATATTAGTCAACTGCACATATTTGTTATTGTTTTTCAAACTTTGAGGGGATGTGGGAAGGGGACACAGGGTTGTGGGTAATGTATATCAAAGTGGGCCATCAGGGAAACGTTGAGTCTTTGTGTGTGCATGTGTGTGAAGTGAGCAATTAGGAATTTAAGAATCAAGACTGTGAGGGTGCTTGTGTTGTTGTGAGTGTTTATGTGTGTGTGTGTGCTTATAATTAGGGTGTTGAAGACGAGGACTGTTAGTGGCATTTCTGTTTTAATAGCTGGAGGCATTTACTCCTCTGAGAATCAAGATGGTTTGAACACAAACATCCTCTTGGTTCAAAACACTCGGTTCATGCAATTATGAAAAATGTGTATGTGACAGTGAGAGAAAGAAAACGAGACAAACTGAAGCAAAGCACTGTACCAACGCATATACACAAACTATACAGGACATAAATAATAGATCAAGCACATATCAATAGGGACCTTTACATTGCCGCATAGGTTATGGAAAAATTCAGAATGTAATAATCGGCTCTCTGAAATGAACTGAAGTAGGAAATGAAAGGAAATCAAGTGGTTCACTATGGTCCATAAAATAAACATTCATTTATTAAATATGATGAAATATACACTATCGTTTAAAATGTTTGGGGTCAGTAAGTTTGAGGTCAGTAAAACTTTGTTACAAAGAACTAGTGATCGACCGATATTGATATTTTATAACTGATACCGATACCAATTATTTGCATGTTTATGTGCCCGATAACCGATATGCAGAACCTAAATGAAGTAAATAAATGACTGAGTGAAGTAAGAACATACTTCACTTTGGTTTTTCCTCTTTTCAGTCATCTTTTTTTTTTTAAGTGTTGAAAATTAGCAGTCTTTCATGTTAAATTCAATCTTTATATTACAACAATAAAAAACATTTTATTTATAAAAAGCATCAACAGCAACAACACTAATATTAACAATAAGCAAAATAAATGTAGAAGGTCTAATGTTTTCAAATGGAGAAAATAAATAAAGGACAGGAGTCATATCAACTTCATTCGTGAGTTGGTCTCTATTTCTTAGAGCCAAGCTGCATATACTACATATCAGGCATTTATATAATGCATCTAATTTGTGCATAAATGGCTGTTACGTTAAAAAAAGTTTACGAACTATAGCAACTATATCAAGTAATCACGCCGTTGTTGTTGTCTCGTCTCCCCTCAGACGTGCTGCAATGGCGATCCTGCGCGCAATTCTCAAAACGTTTATCGGTGTTTTAAAGGCGTTTATCAGTGAATCCGATATTACAAAACCGATATCCGATTATGGTAAAATGCTTAAATATCGGGAAAAATATCGGTAAATCGATATATCGGTCGATCTCTACAAAGAACTGTATTTGAAATAAATGCTGTTCTTTTGAACTTTCTATTGATCAAACAATCCTGAAAAAATGTATGATGGTTTCCAAAGAAATTTTAAGCACCACAACTATTCAACATTCAACAAGTTTTCAACATTGATAATAATAAAAAATTTACTTCAACACCAAATCAGCACATTAGAATGATTTCTGAAGGATCATGTGACACTGAAAACTGGAAAATTCAGCTTTGCCATGAGCAAATGAATTATTTAAAATGTAAAATCAGAATATAAAATATTTGAAAATATAACAATATTTCACAATACTTCTGTTTCTATTTACAGTATTATTGATCAAACAAAAGCCTGGGTGTGCGTAAGAGACTTCTTTTAAAAATCTTACAGACCCCAAACTTTTGATCGGTGTGCATAATTTAATCACATTAAATACGATTTAAAATTCCTATAAATGACAGTCAATCCAGATATTGTCTGCATTCTCAAATCTGCATACTGTGTACTACTGTATATATTGCAGAAATTGTAAGGGTAGTACAGTTGTACTCCAAACATAGTGACTGCTTTTCACGATTGTGATTCGGGTATAAACACATTTACATTTATTTCGACTCCGTGCCACATTAAAATGTCTGTGCAAATGCACTTTTTCGTGTTATCCATGCCGCTTCAGATTCATCTTCTGTGCCTCTTTTGCAGTCAGAAGATGGCTTATGATGAGTCATTGAATGTCAGTGAAAGGCATATGTGGGTAATTAAAAGGAAAGGCATGTGGGCTGTAGGTAATCGAGTTGTACTGAATGCAGAAATGCTCCCATGGTTCATTACAAAACAGGTTGAGAAAGATGGTGTTATGGGGAGGCAAGTCCTTTAGCTCAATATATCTTTCTCCTTAATGCAAGTGGACATTTAGAGATGTGAACGAAGATGACAGCATGAATCAGACAGGTGATGATGAGAAGAACGAACAGGCAGGGTGAAAGAATATGAGCTAGTGTTGGAGAGCAGAAAACAGGTTAGCGAGCGAGTGGAGCTGAATGGATGTGTGATTAGACATTAGGCCACCCGATGGTCAGTCTGATTGTGATTGCAGTCTCTCTCTCTCTCTTACTCTCACTCTGGCTATCTGTCGATTTCACTTTCCTTTTTTATCCTTAATGATGTCTCATCAGTGTCACTGCATTGCCATAATATAAAATATTCTACATGTTTTGTGTAATTTCATTCTTGTAAATTGAAGAGCTTTGTTTGATTCAGTCCAATTGATGTTGTTTCATTTTATCCCTTTTCATTCTCACCCTGCCTCTCTCACCCAGTAGCAGTTATGTGAGGTGAAGTGATGGTATAAATACCATGGTACTAAATCATTATCATAATTGTGGTATTTATATGGTAGTTCAGAGAACAGCATTGTGCATATCCCAAAAATGTCAATACATTTTATATGGTACATAAAAAAATAAAAGAATAAATAAATAAAATAAAAACATAGTATTAACACTGTACAATGTCTCAAAAAAAAAAAGCAGTGTTACCACGGTACAACACAGTACATATCCACAAAAAGGAAATGGTACTACTGTGGCATATCTAAAAAACAAACAAACACCATGGTATTACCATGGTTGAACAAAAAACAAAACAAAACAACATGGGGCTTATATGGTCCAAAAACATGGCACAACCATTTCAACCATGTCCGAATCATGTTTTTGTTACTTTTTTTGTTGTGCAGCAGAAAATATTTCCTTGTTGAATTATAGCTTCAATTATTTCCATGTCTGCATATTCCAAACTTACAATGACCTCGAGCGTAACTCCATCCTGTGTATTTTAATGTCTTCTGTCTGTCAGAGCTAAAGCACATTATGCTATTAATAGTGACTGTTCTTGTACCAGCCGTTGCCGGCACAGGCAGTTATGACTAATCAGAGAGAGATATGTGCGCGTGTGTTACCTATCCACCTCCCAGGAGGTGTTATTATGACTGATGGTGGATGTGTGGGTCTTCCACTCGCCGTCCGGCAGTTCTAATGTCTGCAGGGTAAAGTAGCGAACTGGGGAAGAGCCTTCTCCCCCCGCCATCCAATGAAGTCGAAGCTTATTAGACTCCACCCCTTTCTGAGGCACGGTGAGTCGTCGAGGGGGCTGTGGCCGCTCTGTGGGACATGTGTAATGAGTCACTGCTGGGCATATGCATGTTTCACAGACCAGGCTCGCGGCTAATTTTGAGCTTGGGTTTAAACGCAGTCAGCTCCGAAGGGCCACATGCTGTTTTGACAGTTTGCTTTATCAGCTGACATTCTGCTCGGACAAACTGACCACACGAAACAAGCTTTTCAGTGAATTTTTAGTAGTAGTCACATCCGATTTGTCAATGTTTCTGTAAATGATTCTACAATAAAACACTGAACAATTTGATAACACAACTGAACGTTGACCCTTCAAACATACCTCTTTTTTCTGTCGTTATGACGATGGCCTCCTCCGGGGGTCCCCAGCCCTGTTGAGTGCGCGCTGTGATTTGGAACACATACGCTGATTCTGGCATCAGTCCTGTTACTGTGAATTGACGTGCGTTGGATCCCACTTCAACCGTGGTGAACTTGTTGGGGTCGTTGATATCCAAACGGTAAGAAATCTGATAACCTGCAGTAACAAAGCCATAACTAGGTCAAAACTGCTGGAGTACATTAAGGTAACATTATTTGCACTGTAAGATAATAATATTAGTATAGATATTAGAAACCACACTTAACGGAAATGAGTCTGTGTACTAATGCAGCCTAAAAATTACAAATTTTATATTCTGATTCTGATAATAATTTTAATAAAATAATAATAATAAAAAAATAATAATTCATTTATAATGACATTATGCATTTTATATATATATATATATATATATACACACATACATACATACATACATACACACACGCATACTGTATTTATACAGTATATA
>NW_015644861.1:613309-623485 GCF_001515625.1 Sinocyclocheilus rhinocerous
TAGTTATCAATAGTTAATATTAGTAAATATTATTTGTTTTATTATTATTAAAATAAGATTAATTATTATTATAATTAGTATAGTAATTAAATTAAATAATTATGATTTATTACTATTAATAATATTAATAGTTTTAATAATAATAATAATAATAATGGTTAATTAACAGTTTAATAATATTAGTAATATTTACAATTAATTGTATTATTGTATTATTATGTTAATTATAAATAATGTTTATATTAATTACCATGCATTTATTATGATTAATAACAATAATAGTATATCTATTTTTTTTTACTATTATTATTATTATACAATAAAAAAAGTAACAAACATCCTCATACACGTTCAATGTATGGAGAAGAGCAGCATTAACATTCTGGCACAGCCATAACAAACAAACCACACAACACATTTCAAATCAGCTTATAACAATCCATCTGGTGTGTGTCATTACAACGGTCTAAACATATGAGGCGTCACATTTTTAAATACGTAAGGTCATTATACAAGTTCGCAACAGCAGCCTTCCTTCATAAGAGTTAATAATCCTCTTCTAACTGCAGACATGGCTCATTTAATTTTAATGCAGATGCAAGGCCAAAGTGTCCTGTGAAAGATCTCCACAGTCTGAGAGCACGCTTTAACCTGGAAGCGATTATTACAGCTGAAAGGGTGTTTTTGACATGAGGTGCTGTAGAGATGTGGCCGAGAGAGACGTTCTTATCTCTGTCACATGGGATGTTTGGGGTTAGCGTGCTCCGTTTGGAAGATTAGCATGGCACTACAGAGCTGAGGCTGGTTTTAATTCAATGTTTTTTTCCCCTTTGCCTTGTCTTCTCAGATTCTTATTCACCCTTTCTTTCCTTTTCTCTCTTCCCTTCTCCGAACGCACAGCTCGCTAAGATCCTCCTTTATTAAGAGGCCATTGCTAACTCAACCCAAAAAGCCCAGAGGGGCCTATGCAAAATCCTCTGCTTTTCCTGAGCGCTCTTTTGTGATGGTTTCTCTTTTCTTTTTCTTTTTTTTGCGTGTTAACTTGAACACTTTTTTCTTCCTTTTCTTCGCTGTTTGAGAGTAGCTTTTGCCCTGGAAATGGAGAGAAGGAGGCAAAAGGACAAAAAAGGGCCAACAATCAACTGTTCAGGCTTTGTATTTTCCCTCATCTATCATAGTAGAGCTGTGACCCATGCCAGGTGGTTCTGTACTTATTTTTTAATGTCTGGGTTGCCGTGGTGAAAGCAGTAAGCCATGTAATTGGTCGGATCGTTGCCCCCTCGGTCAGACGCATTTTATTTGTGCGCCCTGTTACCACAGCAATCACTGATCCCTAACCACAGGACACATTACATCGGACATTCAACGCTATAAAAGGAGAGCAGGAGAGACCATTACAAAAAGAACCACGGTGCTACCACAAATACCATGTTTTCGGGACACTTACATGGTGGGAATACCAGTCATTTTCTATATAGTACATAAAGGTACCATTTATATATCATGGTACATGAATATGGTAATAAAAACGTAGCGTGGTAAATTTGATATTAACATGTTTGTCTTTTTTGGTGTAAATTAAATACACATACGCTAAGTTGGTAAGATCAATAATACAGTAAAAACAGTAATAATGTTAAATATGATTACAATTTTAAATAACTGCTTTGTATTTGAATATATTTTAAAATGTAATTTATTTCTGTGATGATAAGCAGAATTTTCAGCATTATTACTGCAGTCTTCAGTGTCACATGATCCTTCAGAAATCATTCTCATATGCTGATTTGCTGGTCAAGAAATATTTCTTATTAATATCAGCGTTGAAAACAGATTGCTGCTTAATATTTTTGTGGAAACTGTTTTGTGGATTCGTTGATGAATAAGAAGTTCAAAAGAACAGCATTTATTTGAAAGAGACTTTTTTTTGTAACATTATTAATATCTTGACTGTCATTTTGAATCAATTTAATGCATCCTTGTTGAATAAAAGTATTAATTTCTGTAAAAAAAAAAACCTATGTATATTATGAGCACATATACACGATTTCCTACACTTTTATTTCTTCTTTTTTGAAGTGAAAAATTTAGTTGAATAGCAAAATGTACAGTAGCTAATAATTTCATCTCATTTACAGAAATGACAGTATGTTCTAGTTTTGCTAGTTCTTTTTATTGTAAATGTATCTGTTGTCACTCTAATTCTCTGATTCTCATTGTTTTTAAAATGAAAAATATGCCTATGATTTCAGAAAAAATATATATCAAAGTTATACATTTACAATGATAATACCCCTTAAATATCTTGGTAACACTTTACAATAAGGTTCATTAGTTAACATGAACTGAGAATGAACAATACTTCTACAGCATTTATTAATCATAGTTCATGTTAATTTCAACATTTACTAATGCATTATTAAAATCAAAAGTTGTGCTTGTTAACATTAGTTAATGCACTGTGAATTAACATGAACTAACAATGAACGACTGTATTTTCATTAACTAACATTAACAAAGATGAATAAATACTGTAATAAATGTATTGTTCATCGCTTGTTCATGTTAGTTAATACATTAACTAACATTAACTAATGGAACCTTATTGTAAAGTGTTACCAATATCTTCAATGTATTTATCTACTTTTTGTACCTTTTAGTGCCTTGCAGTATACTAAAAAGATTAGCTTTACTTTAGTTAAAGTATTTTCCCCAAATCTGAGCAACACAATAAAGTCTCTGAAGGTAGACAGTGATCCGACAGAAGCAAGTAGTATGTCACGCTGCCAGTATCTCATTAATACATGTAGTTGCGTTCACAGTTACTGCTTAAGCTATATCTGTTTTTTTTTTTTTTACAAAAGCAACAAAGAGATTAAAGTATGCAATTTTTTTCAAATGTTAAAATACTTTCTCCTTTTCCCAGCTTAAAGGATTAGCTCATCATTTACTCATCCTCATATCGCTCCAAACTTTTATGAGTTTCTTTCTGTGGAACGTGAAACATTTTTGAATAATTTACCTTTTTCCATTCTGTTACAATGTATGGACAGCTTGTGGTGCAAAAAGGATGCACAAGCACTAGAAAAGTATTATAAAAGCAGTCCATAAGACTCTGCACTATATTACCTCATGTATTCCACTGAAGGAAGAAAGTTTTACAGGTTTGACAGATATAAATAATAACTGAATATTGAGTGAACTAATTATTTAATATGGCTAGACACCTATAAATAAGTCATTCATACATTGATTTACCAAACATACAGACCAGCCTGCCACATTGGCTCAATCAAATGGGCAGAAGTTTGATGCTGAACTACTGTGTCTGTTTATCCAACCAATGGCAGATGAGGTGGTGTTTGTGAAACTAGTTACATTATATTTGTAACTCCATTTTTTTATGTTAGTGCCACTGAAATTACACACTTCATCTTTAGGTCCATATGCAAATCAATGCAAGGGTAAGACAAATATACAATATGAGAGATAAAGCCTGACAGAGAACTAGAGAGATGAATAAAAGAGAATGATAATGTGTGTGTGTGTGTGTGTGAGAGAGAGAGAGAGAGAGAGAGAGAGAGAGAGAGAGAGATATTAAATGCTAGAGCAAAAAGAGACACCAGAGATACCTCAATCCACCGATCAATATTCACCAACATGCTCTTGCTTTCAATAAATTACCACTGAAAGCCAATTACGAACTAGAATAAAAGTTACACTGCAATAAAACGACAGTAACGTATCCAGATTACACCAGTGATTTATGACACGTTTCGCATACAATATATTAGAGCCCGGCTGATATATAGTTTTGCCAATTTTATCGGCCGATATGAGCCTGTCGCAGATATATCGGTATCGGCAAATATGCCGCCGATATGAATATTTTTTTACAGAACATAAAACGCCTATAAAATGTTTGTAAATGGTGTAATTATATAGTTTGTCCAGCAGAGCACACGCCATTGTTTGCTACTGGCGACCTGGATGAAACGCTTTAAAGCTTAAGTGTATAGAATACCACTGAAACTTTGAACGGCCATATCTCCGTAACGGCGCGGCGGATCCGCACCAAATTCGGGGATCCCTTCAGCTCGAGGAACCCTCTCGAACGCTGAATCCAGTGTACGTCTCGTGGCCCCCCTTTCGAATGAGACCACCCCCGTGTCGATAGCCCCGGGGGTCCGGGAGTTACGGGCAGTTAAATTCGCGGTCGTGCGTCGACCGATCTGGCGATCCCGGGGGGCTACTGACGCGCGGAGGGTGGTGTTCGAGAGTGCTCCTCGAGCTGAAGGGATCGCCCGAATTTGGTGGAGATCCGCTGCCGCGTTCGCGAGATAGTGACATCAGCCAACACTTTCACTTCAGTAAGGAGGTCTCTTGTTCAGGCAGCAGCATTCAAGCGTTGTCTTATTCGACCGTAAGTGCCCTGCGAAGTGTACTTCACATGATATTCTGCTATGATTCCAGCTCCAAGAGAACATACACGTTACATTCAAAGGGCATTAAAGTGCGCGAGACGTGAATTTAAATTGTATTTATTTACAGAGGTATATTATGTCGCACTTCACACTTCTCTATTAAGTTTCGTCTGTGTGTGAAGACAGCAGTGCAAATCCGTGAATGAATGTTCCGAAGTGAAATAAACTTCAACGGAATAAAGTTGAATGAAACTGAATTGAAATAAAGTTGAATAAACTTTAACTTTACTGTTCAGTGCACTGATGTCAGATTCTTTTTGGATAATAAAGTTTCTTAAATTGTTAAATGCCATGCCCTATCTTTGTCACGTCATTACAAGTGTTTCATCACCACATTTGAGTGATCATTGCAAAAAATGTGTTTATGTATATATATTCTGTTTATGTATATACTGTATTCTATATATAGTACCAGTCAAAAGTTTGGACACACGAATGGGAAAGTGTCCAAAATTTTGACTGGTACTGTACTATAATATACACAAAGAATATCGGCCGATATATCGATATCGGCCTTTTTACCCCCTAATATCGGTATTGTATCGGCCCCCAAAAAACCCATATCGGTCGGGCTCTACAATATATATACATATACTGTTTAATATATACAGTATATACACAGCATACATATTAACTTTTTATAGATATTCTTCTTCACAATTTTGATTGATCATGATTGCAGAAGTATGGAATACAGTGCATGAGTCACTATGATGCTTTGTTGTCATTTCAGTAGTTGACAGAAAAAAAAATCATGTGAACTACTCCAAAAGAAAATATATTTTTCTTGTATTTTTATTTTATTTTATTTTGCAGTGTAACAATTATGATCTGATCTAATGGTCTGTTCTTAATCGGTTTATAGGTTTGGTATCTGAAATCCCTTCAAGGTCACTTGATGAATACTGCTTATTCACACTGTACAGTCAGACGTTCAATAATTGCGAGAGTAACTGCGAGACTGCTGTAGATGAAAATCAACACCGAATAATGAAATACCCCTTGTGAAAGTCACATTATCTGTGTATCGTCGCGTATGAAATACACAGATCTGAGAGGATAAAATGAGTGCTGGAACACTGACAGATCTTCTCTGATTGAAGATCTTTGTTTATATCGCTCAATCCTACAGGGAATGACTGATCCAATCAGCAGAGAGCTCTGTACGAATGTGTTTGTAGAAAAGAGGCAAAGAAGGCAAGAGATCATCCGAGGTAAAGAGGCTTCACATTTCTATCACTATTAAGGGATTATATGATCCATCACGGGTGGTTAAGTGTCCATAATCCAGTCATCTATAGCTGCGCGTCTGTGTCTGTACGGCCCGTAATCATGATAACGGGTTTAATCCCAATACACAAATGAAATCACAATACAGAAAATCTCATAACACACACATGTACAAACTGACTCCAGTGCAATACACAGCATGTCCTTGGCTTGCAATAATAACATTTCAAATGGCCCAGGGTGCAATGGGAACAAGCAGACCTTCTTTAAGGCCTTAAACTGCATTTTTACTGCAGATGAAGATTACATTCATGCAGCCTTTGCAAGGATATGAGTTATAATGCCTGTAAATACATAAATACACAGGAGTTCATTTGAATAATTAAGCTATAATTTAGCTAAATAGCTATATTCTGTGGAAAAATGTACTCAGAAATAAGCTACATCTCCCAAAATGTCCCTTTGGAATATTTCTATCAATGTTTATTTCTTTATGGATTATTTTTGGTATATCAATTATTTGTAATTTTTTTCCTTTGCATATTGAGGTTGGATCTATTTACACTATCATCACATTTTTGGATGCATTAAACTGACTGAAAGTCACATTTATAATGTTACAAAAGATTACTATTTTAAATAGATACTGTTGTTTTGAAATTTCTATACATCAAAGAATAATCATCAAAAAGATGTTATTACGAATTCAACAAAAATATTAGGGAGCAAAACTGTTTTCAACTAGCATATTAGAAAGATCACATGTATAAATGACATTTTATAATATATATATTATAAATAATTTTAAAATATATACATTTCATTTATTTTAAATTGTAATAATATTTTACAATTTTACTGTTTTATAGTAACTTTTTTATTAAATAAATGCTTTGTTGAGCAAACATAAAAAATCTCTATACACTGTAGTGTATATCTAGGATATTTTTAAAAAGTAAAATGATTAATAAGTAAAATAAATTACAGATTACTGATTCATAAAAAAAACAAACGAGATACCCTCTTATAAGGTAAAAATCTATTTAAAAAAATTATATTATAATATTATACTAAATGCATTAGTTATTAAATTCTTTAGTAGAAAGGTTTTCTTTTTGGGTTAGTGTAAAATTATTATAATAAGCTTTACACAAAAACAACAGATTTCTGTGATATGGCCTCATTTATAGCTAGATAAATGTGTGTGTGGCTGGTTGTGTAGCGTTTATGTTCTCTTACCCATAATGATGCCGTTTGGCTCCGAGGGAGGTTGCCAGACAACCCTGACAGACGTGAGGCGCACTTCTGGAAACACCAACCTGACAGGTAGACCGGGAACTGGAGAGAAGAGAGGAAGGGAGAGAGAGAGAGAGGATACACAGTCGAACATGGTATTTAAAACAGATTACTGTAGTCTACGTTCTGATTTCTTCTAATGTAGCACATATTTCAAACACTTCAAAAAATCTGTTTGTGGGGCCAAGCTTTTATCTCGGCCACGATAAATATGACATTTTAATCTCTTCTCACACACACACAAAATCTCCCTGTAAACTTCTAATTCCTTAAATCCATAAATATAAATATTAGTGTTTCATAATCCCTCATAAAACACATTTAACTCTGCCAGTGGACACTAGGCCAACAGCGCTGGTAATCCACTACTTATGATATGTGTGTGTGTGTGTGTAAGTGTGAGTCAGTCTGTGTAGAGAATAATCACATAGAAATTCCAGTATCTGGTATCCCTGGTATCCCTGTATATTTCCGAATGAATGTTGCTCCATTGAGCCAATTAAGAAAAATGACAGAAAGAGGGCATTTGTCATTTTGCTGGCAAGACTCCACAGTCCACATATGAACACACTCACTCATTTCAAAGGGAAATATGGCAGCTTACTTTCCCTTGCTGTGGAAATATATTGCATACATGTGAGTACATATTTCTGAGAGAAACTTTCGGAAGGAAATTTTATTGCTCAGAGGTTGCTCTTTCATAGCTCATGAGACTTAATGAGGTTTCTGTGTCATATTTCACTTCATACTTAAGTCTATTTTTAAGTTTTTTTTTTTCAGTATGACATTAGTTTCATGATAACTAAGCACATTTTCCCTCCAAATTCTCATTACCATAATTTGAAAAACAACTAATTTTCATTACTGCAATGCGAAAAACAATGACATTTAAATTTCATAGAAAATGTGTAAAATACAATTAAATTAATACTTATTGTAGTAAATATACAAAATAATAATATTTAATTCCCAGAACTAATCATATTTATTGTACTAAATAAGTAATAATTACTAATAAATAATACATAAAATTAATTATGAATAATAATTACAAAATATTATTTATTTATATAATTAGAAAAAGTAATTTTAAATATAATAATTAAAATAATTATAGAACATAAATATTAAATATCAAAGTTAGGCTTATTTGTTTACTAAAAACGAATGACTGTTAATTCAAGAATATTTTTATTATTGCTCATTACAGTACAGAAAATATAATTATAAAAAAATAAAATAATTATAAATACAATAATTAAAATGAATAATTATACTAATTGCATATTGAATCATTTAAGTTATGTTTTTTCTTTTTGTAATTAAAAATGTGTGATTGCTTTACTGTATTACAAGGACATTTTTATTATTGCTCATAATAAATGTAATTATAAATAAAATAATAAAATCATTATAATAATTATAGTGATTAAATATTGAATCATTTATATTGAGAAATAGGAGACACAAATGAGATTACCGGGGTCTTTTTCTCAGGATAAATATCTAAAAAGCATTAGACTTTCAAAAGTCACCATTTAATGTCACAGCTGTCTGAGAACAAACCGAGATCTCATTAGTGATTTTTCTTTTCTATGAGTTGGGATAAAAAACGGAGCGAGTGAGAGGTGGTTCAGACAGGTGACTCAAGCGATGCATTGATGCAGGATGAGGTTTCATGCAGTGGGGGCACCAGGAGGCCAGGCGAAAGTGTGAGCGAACATGCATGTGTGTTTGTCTGTGTCTGGAGCCACGTGGGAGGTAATGCCAGTCTGAATGTCGGGCACAGCTGGAAACCACCAGAGCATGAAGCAAGACATAACTATGAGATAGCATTATGAATGTGTGTGTGCGTGTTTACTGGTGTGTGAGTGTGTGAAGGAACATCTGCTAAATGGGTAGCTTTCACTCAAAGTCTAATTTTGACCCAATGTGTGTGCGAACATTTATTTTTGCTTTTATTATGCGTGTATGATTTGTCATAACCAGTGGGAATGTGTGAAGAATTAGATGATGCATTCTGTTCAGTGGGCGATGCATTGATTTTATTGGTTGCTTACCATCATCCTTGGTTCTCTCAACTGTGGGGGGGAGGCTGGGTGGTCCGTCACCGACACGTGTAAATGCGAGCACCTGAACCTCATACAGGATGAACTTGCTAAGGTTTTTTAAAAGAAGCAAGTGAGTCTGGTTCCCGTTCACCAGCTGGACCTGGGGAGCCCGCTCTGAATCTTTTTCTCTGTATAATACCTAGAGATAAAAGGAAACAAGGAAATATAGGTCACACAGAAACAGTTTTGATGTGATATAGAGTGTTGGAACATCCTAAAATCAACAACAACCGTACAGTGTGTAGTAGTGCTCGCTAATTACTATTCTATATATACTACTCATTCTTAAGGTTAGGGATTTGAGCAAACCCCTGATGGATGATTAAATGGATCAGAATATCATGGCCATGTACACACTGCAGCTAAATTTTGTTGTCAATTCACCTTTTAGTGCTTAATCCTATTCTGAACACACAAAATTCAGTAATTTACAGGAGTGACAAACGCTTTCTACAACCAAATTGACTCCTGGAAAATTCAGCTAGTAAAAAAAACGCATTAACAAAGACCCTATGCAGTGTGTGTAGGGAACCGGACTAAACAACTAGTTGTTAATGATGTATTTAAATGCGTATCAGAGTTGTGTCTCTCTTCTGTATGCACAATGCAGGAAATCACAGGGAACGAGGTACATCTTGACTCATTAGTGTTGCCAGATCTTGCTATAAAAACAATCAAATAAAAACAAGCCCATAATAAACTTTAGGGGTGCTCCGATTGATCGGCTACCGATCACTATCAGCCGATAATCACGTTGGGATGTATGATCGGCGGTCTCTAAAAAGGCCGATCTCAAAAAAACGATCTCAAGCTGATGACACTGCCGTGAAAGGTTTGGCATGACATGCAGCGGCACCATCTCAGTCTCTGTCTGGTGGGGGTAAAATAATTATAATGTTGAAGGTGAGGTACTGAGGTATTTTTTCCGCGCTCATGTTAACGGATTAATAAAGCGTGCACACTGCAGACGGTTGTGGTCCGGCAGTGCGTTCCTCGAGCGGTGTGTCTGCAGCAGTGCAGAGATCGTTTCCGCACCGAGTCTGTTGATGCGCTGC
>NW_015644861.1:623826-635599 GCF_001515625.1 Sinocyclocheilus rhinocerous
CACAAGAGACACCTAAGAGAGGAATTCCCCCCATTTTCAAAAATTTAATTCAGGTCCTGAATAAATGTCTAAAAATCCTGATTGGAGTATCACTATAAATAGTTATAAATGATAAAAAGAAGGCTTTAAAAAGATCGGTATTGGTGATCGGTATCGGCAGATACTGCTTTCTGTGATCGGTGATCGGCCTCAAAAACCCTGATCGGAGCACACCTAATAAACTTTTATAAATAAGATAAATAAATTTTATCTTGGAAATAAGCCACATACCAAAATAAGTGGACCTTCCAGGCATACACAAAGCATGAAGGCTCTGTCAATGGTGATTTAGTTAAAATCTCTTTGGTCGCTGTAATATTACTTTGGTCAAAAATAGTGGATACCAAATGCACGAGACGCCAGACTGTTCTTATAGTAACCATGCTGTCAATCATCACAATTTCGAAGGTGAGTTAATGGTAATTTAGGAGATTTACTACCATATATAAATGTGGTTGTCACTCCTGAAACTTTACAGAGTGTCCATTGCAATAGAGATGTACAGTAGAGATGAGCTCATTTGACTTGGGCTAGAAGGCAACCACACCGCAATCGCTCACAACACTTCAGTATCTTTTACACGTGCAAACATCACTGTTTCTTCAGATAAAAATTAAGAAAAAACCCAACAAGTTCAAGTTTTGCCTAACTTGGGTCCTGACTTCAGAAGTGATCAATAATTAATTGTGCTATTTCATTTCCTCCCCGCTTTTTACCATCTAAGCATTTTATCAATTGGCTTCTTCCGACAGTGTGTAAAAGGAAAAACTGTTTCAGCAATTTCATGATCTTGCATCATGTCACTCTACACAGCCTAAGCAGAAAATTGAGAAAGCCTTATACAAGCAACAGTGCACAGGGGTTTCAATAGCTTCACATACTTTATAGATGTGTTCAAAATGAACACAATACGAACTAAGTTCGGCTGAATGTATGAGCATTAAAGCATGAGGAAAAACTTTTGTAGATGTGTGTATCAACAGCTCTATGTGGTACAAAGTGCCTTTGGCGCATGATACAAGCATTACATTAGATGTGGAGAAGTGTACTGCATATTCTTTTTTGCTACGAAGCTTCTGATTGGTTCTGCTATGTGGTTGTTAGGCTGTTCTGCTTGGTTTCTTACTTTCCCACATCAAAAGAGCCCTCCTCCAAAAAAAAAAATTTTTTTTTAAATTTATATACTGTATATATATAGATATATATATTAACAATAAAGTTGCAATTAAATGTTAACAGCAATAGATCTTTTCTTCCATATTGTAATGTATATTCATATTTAATGGACTGCCAGGGACTTGACAAAATCCATTGGTTGATGATTGGATGGAGGCAAATCTGAATGCGAGCTTGCTATTGATTTTGGAAGAACAGGGTTTACGCTGACTAAATTACTTGAGAAGTCCGACATGCATCACCGGAGAGAAGTCTGTCATTTTGCCACAAGATCGAGGTTGACATTTTGATTAAACATTACAAGCTCAAAACATTTTGAAAAATGAAATATGAATCATTCACAATAAGATCTATAGCATGCTTTTACAAATTAAGTTGAATTTTCTATAGTAACCGTACCTTGTAACCAAGGATGTGTCCATTCTTCTGGTGTTCAGGGACCGAACCCCAGGTGACCAATATACTTGTGGAGCTCATTGCTTCTGCGCTCACATTTTCTGGGGCACCAGAGGGAACTGAAAACACACCCATATGAAAAGTCATTTTATTCTAAAGCAAAAACCTACTCAAGGCTGTGTGTTAGAGTGATTTTACAACACTTAAAGGCTGTTTTTCATCATATTGGAACAACAATAAGATAAAAGACTCCAATTATGTCTAATAATAATGCGAATGAACAATTCCACCAAGTAATACAGCTCATTAGCCTAAGGGTGATGTCTTACCAGCTGACTCAAAACTATTTATTTTGGTCAGGGTTTCACATCTACTGACTATTTTTTGCTGAAATCACACTCTCTTCTATTGGAGTCTGTCACATGCACTGATTAAAAATGGAAGAGAGCTGACAACTTAAACAACATCCTCTGACATTTCTCTATGATTCCCTGTCATGTGAAGCTTCGCTGAAATAAGAACAGGAGAACCGCATGAGCATAACCTTTTGTAATGGACTGATTTAGGAAACAATTTGAAGGGGCAACTTTACCCTCTGATTGTGTGTGATGTATAGTTGTTCCTTCAAGGCTTGCCGGCATATGTTCATGCACAGCCTTAGTGAGAAAAAGATTTTCATTTGCTAAACGAAGCGACAAAGACGCTTTCTTAAGTCCTATTCGGACGGTAACCGTTTCTCATGTGAACATCTGTAAAAAATAAATTTTTTATGGCACCTCAGTGATAAAACTCATGGATTCAGACGCACATTTGGAGAAGCAAGTTCTGTGATCCTACGAACCCAGGAACGCGCTGCTCATGTGGCCAGTCACATAACTGTCTGCTGTACATAAAATGAATTAAAAATAGGAAAATTGATGCATTATAGTTGAAATGGTTTTCTGTCTTGCATTTTATCTCTCAAAATGATGGATGTCATTAAAAATGTGGAGATTAGCCGAAATAAGTTAATGCATCCTCTTATTTACATAAGGTAAACATAAAGCTGCTTGGTTTATATTTGTATATATACAATTGTATATACTACACATTTTAAAATGATATTGCATACCTGTTGCTGCCATAATAATGACCCATTTCCAATGTTTACATGCTTCTCTTCTCTTTCTTCTTTTTGTTTTTAACAGCTCCCACTCGCTGTGGTGGAGCAGTCATGAAATATTGTTCTTGTAAATACTTTCCAGCATTTCAGTAATAAATATGCATGCAAATTACAGTGAAGAGGCAAATCTGAATGCGAGCTTGCTATTGATTTTGGAAGAACAGGGTTTACGCTGACTAAATTACTTGAGAAGTCCGACATGCATCACCGGAGAGAAGTCTGTCATTTTGCCACAAGATCGAGGTTGACATTTTGATTAAACATTACAAGGTCAAAACATTTTGAAAAATGAAATATGAATCATTCACAATAAGATCTATAGCATGCTTTTACAAATTAAGTTGAATTTTCATTTCATGACGACTTTCATGAAAGAACAGCAATGTCTATGATAACATCTTAAACTGTAAAATGACTATAGAAACTATGATTTAAACAACCTTACAGTTGAAATAATAACAGTTTTGACAAAAATTTCAGCCCACTAAATGATTTTGTATATTATATATAACTGGTCTGAACAAAAATGGCAGAGGGGCTGAAAAAAAAATGCTAATTCACTCTCTGACAGTCTGACTGAAAAATGTTTAAAGGGATAATTCACCCCAAAATTATAATTATGTCATCATAAACATGAAGGTATCATGTTTTAAAAATACTGGACCACTTCATTGTATATACTAAATAAATAAATACATTTGCATGTTGAAACATTCATTAAAATATCTTCCTAAACAAGCACTGCTAATAAAAAAATTCCAGTCAGATGTATCCATATACAGTAGAAATTCACCCTTCTGCAGTGTTTTGGCAGGCAGAACTCTCCAGCCAAACCTGTGGGGGATTTTAAGGGTCTTAAAGCATTCTCTTTGATATAGTAACCGTACCTTGTAACCAAGGATGTGTCCATCGAAATAAGTTAATGCATCCTCTTATTTACATAAGGTAAACATAAAGCTGCTTGGTTTATATTTGTATATATACAATTGTATATACTACACATTTTAAAATGATATTGCATACCTGTTGCTGCCATAATAATGACCCATTTCCAATGTTTACATGCTTCTCTTCTCTTTCTTCTTTTTGTTTTTAACAGCTCCCACTCGCTGTGGTGGAGCAGTCATGAAATATTGTTCTTGTAAATACTTTCCAGCATTTCAGTAATAAATATGCATGCAAATTACAGTGAAGTGCAACAGTTCCTGTACGGTGTTCGGCAGTGGTCAAAAAGGATTTAAACAGTGATTTTTGAATTGATTTCTTCTTGTAAACTCAGAGATGTGGATTCGGATGCAATTAAATTACCACACAACCTTGGTTTTTGTCAAAAAAAAAAAAAAAGGGAAAAAACAGTAGGCAATTAGGCTGGGGATTTTTACTCAGGTGGTGGGAGAAAAACACTGACATTCTGGATTCGGACAGCAATAAAATCACAGACTAACCCCAGCAAATGTTGAAAATAACTTACGTTCCCATGAGAAACAATTATCGTCCGAATTGGGCTTTATTCTGTTAGTTATTTAGGTGTAAGAGAACTGTGTTTGCAATATGCGGTTTTTAACGTTTGCTGAGAAAAATGATTCACAGCAAGTTTGTTGGTTCTTCAGTGTGTGAGGTAGCTAACTGCAGGATCCTTACACTCCTGAAAACAATTGTAGGGTTTCAAAAGTGTGATTTCCAGGACTGGAAAACATAAAATCTGCAAAGGTAATGAAAAAGCTGTGGAAATTTATATAGTTTCTGTCAGGACCACTATCGTCAAATATGATTGACAATTAGCATAAGGTTTGGATTGGCGGTATGGTTCTGTTCTGGGCATGAACTCCCTGTGCATCCATGCAGCCTAGCATGGATGAGAGCAGGGAGAATGTAATTTTCACAATCAACAGGAAAATTCATGGAGAAACGGATGTTTGAAACCTGTAAGTGCTCACTGCCAAAGCCACAAGTGCCCACCTCACCAGCTGCCTCTGATCATTTCAAACTTTCTAGATGTTGTCTAAGGGTCGACAGGATCATTAACTCAGCAGGGAGTCGCTGGAGCAGCTAACACCCACCCGCTGAGAGATGTGGCCTCGGGCACAGACTCCATCTGAGGCTCCAGTGGCTATGTAAATGAAGCTTACGACTAAAAATCGGCTAGTAGGGCGCACCTAAACTGTAGCTTGTTTAGAGTTACTAAGGAACGCAGCAACTTGTGGCATTAATCTAAAAATCAACTGACATATCTTTATAAGAATTTCATGTAAATATCTGTCTTATATTTTATGCTATTCATCTTATAAAATGGAAATTTGACCATAACACAATGATGCTTATATTAACATAACTCATTTGGTTACATACCGTACAAAACATCAACTATTTTGTTTCTTTTCCTCAAATGCATGACATTAATCATTCATTTATCATTTATTTTGATCGTTACTTTTGTAAAAATCAAAAGTGGAGAAGCTACTTCTAAAGCAAGTATGTTTTATGGGAAGTTCTTTTGCTGTGTCACCTGACTCTTTAGTTTTGCCCAGCACAGGACTGCTCCAGGGTCCAGGCCCGATGCCGTTGAAAGCCTGAATACTCAGCTCGTACTCCATCCACTCCTCAAGTCCCTCCACCGTCACCTCCCAAGAGAGGCACTCAGAAACGGTCTCTATCCGGGGCAGGCCAAGCCCGTCTGCTCTTTGTGCACGTACACGGTAACCCACGCTTTCAGGATTTCCGTTATAAGCTGCCTCTGGAAGCGGCTACAAAAGATGAAGAGGAAAAACTTTGGGGCGGGAGAGACTTTGATAAACCTACATCAATAATAAGACCCAAAAGCTGTGAATTGGATTGTAAGTGCTATAGAAAAATTATGCTATGTAAAATGGTTGACAAACTGTGTGACAGGATAAAGTTATATAGAGTGTCCTCAACATTTCTGAACACTTCAGGCACTTAAAATATAGGAATTTCATTGCATTAGATTAAAAAATTAAATAAAATAGAAATAGCACTCCTGCACACTTTCTAAACAAAACATTTCCCAAAAATAATATATCTGTAACTTATAAAAAATAAAATAATTCATATTTTGTTGTCTAATGCAATGAAATTAGATAGATACAAGATGGTTCAAAAGTCTGGGGTCAGTAATATTCCTCAAAAAAAGAAATTATTACTTTCATTCAGCAATGACCCATTAAATTGATAAAGTGTCAATAAAAAAAAACTTAGTTACTAAAGATTTCAATAAAAAAAAAAATGCTGTTCTTTTAAACTTTCTATTTATCAAAGAATCTTGAAAAAAAAATGTATCATTGTTTCCACATTATTTTAAGAAGCACAGCTGTTTTCAACATTGATAATAATAAAAAAAAAATGCTGTTCTTTTAAACTTTCTATTTATCAAAGAATCTTGAAAAAAAAAAGTATCATTGTTTCCACATTATTTTAAGAAGCACAGCTGTTTTCAACATTGATAATAATAAGAAATGTTTTTTGAGTACCAAATCAGCATATTAGAATGATTTCTGAAGGATCATGTGACACTGAAGACTGGAGTAATGATGTTAAAAATTCAGCTTTGTAATCACAGGAATAAATTACATTTTAAAATATATTCGAATAGAAAACAACTATTTTAAAATGTAACATTTCACAATATTACTGTTTTTACTATATTTTTAATCAAATAAACGCAGCCTTGGTAACATCTTATATCTTACCAACCCCAAACTTTTAAACAGTAGTGTATAAAAACAGAAAAAAAAGGTTAACTTAAGTTGCCCAAACACATTTGGGCAATTGTATTGGTATGGTACCGAAATTTAAGGGCTGAAAAAGTTTAACTAATTTTCTGCACGCTAATTTTACTCAACAGGAATTGGAAATAAATGTTTCATGGCATATCCCGGTGGCTAAGTTCTACGATGATCTGGATGAATGAAAACCTTCACAAGCATCAAATTGTGTGCAGCAAACAGAAAGGAAGTTCCTTAATCTCCTCATAAACATAAATTAAATGACATTTCAAATTGGCTGTAATGCAGTTCAGTCCCACGCCTGCTTCAGCTTCACGTTGGCACACGGCTCGGAGACATTTTCCAGCATTGGATGCCAAGAGTTCGCACATGGTTACTCGCCTAGTACTTTAATGCACACTTAAAACCTTACGATGTTCACAGCTTCAGTACGTTGACTGCTTGAAAGCATTTCTATTAAAATGCTTTTGGCTAGTTGACGAATGCTGATGCGAGTGACTTCATCGGCATGGCCCAAATCAATGTGTGAGTTCTTATGGTCTTCATGATAAGCTGCTAATCTTTAGTTGCTTGTAACATCATGATTTGATATATGATGTGATATAAAAAATCATTAAAAGCTATTCATCTATAATCAATTTAAGTGTTAGTCTATCTACAACAAGCGACCAGCATTTTGATGAGCTTTCTGATGAGCTTGCTTCGCTTTGGTTTATTTTCAGTTTGGTTAAATTGGATTACAAGTGGCTAGTGAATAAGACTCAGGTTTTTGTGCTGAAACACCAGAATGGTTTAGTTAATCAAAACTAATAAGTGTTGCTTTCTAAATACTTCTGAAGGTCAATGCATTTCCACAGCAACTCCTCATAAAATACATCTTCCAATGTAAATTCTCCTCATTAAAGACATTAACACTTAAGAAACTTGGGTCGCTTGGTAAATGACAGAAGAGCGGTAAAAGTATAACCTTTTATTTTATGGCAGCTACATAGAAGTTTTAGTATAAGTGTAATAAATGACTATCCATAAAAAAGGGTTAGAGGTCACCGTTTTCATTTTCAGCGCTTTTGAAGTACTGCATTAAGCATTATTATGTCCTGAGGGTCATTTCTTCAGCACCAACACCCGACAAATGTGTTACTACGACCAGGGGAGGCTTTGCAGAAGCCGTTTTTTTAGTCCTGTCTTATGTAATGACAGCCTTCATGTTATGTGCCTCTACAACTACAATTCTTCGATCGCTCTTCAGGCTTTGAAAAGGTGAGAGGGGAAAAAAGGAGAACTGAAAAGTAATTCAAAAACTACTAAAAAAATCTTAATGATGAATGTATGTACATCATCAAAAAATAGCATTACATTTTTTTGTGATTTATTTGTGAATAATTATAAATTGTTCATTTTAATAAACCGATTAAAAACTGATTAAATTTGTCATCAAAAAAGTCCTGGGTGGCATTTTAAATGTATTAAAATGTTTTCATAAAAAATTTAATGCAGATATTTTGCCAGGTTATTGCAACATTATGTAGCATTGTGCATATAAATGAAAATAATTCAGTATTGTGAAAATATTAAAATATTCCTTTACTGAAAAGTCTGGAAACAGAATTTTTTTTTTAATTAAGATAATTTTTTCATACCATATTTTAGATCCTGCATTAAACTATTATGATGTTTGGTCAAAATGATGGTTCACTCTGATTGTGAAAAATATACATTTTATATTTTAAAATGTTATTTATACCTGTGATGGCAAAGCTGAATTTTCAGCAGCTATTACTAAAATGTCACAAGGCTCTTACAGAAATTGAATCAATTTTTGCTACATATAAAAGTATTAATTTATTAAAAAAAGAAAGAAAGAAAGAATCGTTCTGACCCCAGACTTTTTTACAGTATAGTACAGAACACAAAATCACATTTACATGTAGAAAACCTGTACTTGGTGCAAACTTGACTATGTGTGTGTGTGACCATTTCTCACCTCCCAGCGAATCCTTAGACTTGTTTCACTTGCGGAAATTACTATGAGATTTGTCGGGGCCACATCTGGACTAGATTGCAGGGTCTGCATCATACGAGAAGGCTGACTGAAGGGACTCGAACCCACAATGTTCACCTGCTTCATCCTGAACCTGAAAGGAATATGTAAGTGAGGAGAGACAAAAACAGCGTTTTTAATTCCCAGATCTTGCTCTTGAGTAGCGGGAGGATGGGGGATTTTGGTGGCTTGTGATAGCAAAAAACGGACAGGAAAAATAAGCTGTCAACCTCTTCCAGTATATCCCTCACCTATAAAGTGTGCGCACAGAAGCGCAACAGACAGTATTTGTGGCCACCTCTGCATGTGTTTGAGAGTGCGTAAATGGCTAGATTCTTATGAGAGCTCCAGTTTTTAAGATAAAGTTCACAACAAATGTCCAGAACCACCTCCTTTCGATGCAACTGGAGAACCTTTTTAAGCTCTTTGGTTCTTACAAATGGCATATGTTTGGGGGAATGTATAGGAAAAGCTCCCAGGGAAAAAAAAAAAAATTAGTCACAAGGCTCTTACAGAAATTGAATCAATTTTTGCTACATATAAAAGTATTAATTTATTAAAAAAAGAAAGAAAGAAAGAATCGTTCTGACCCCAGACTTTTTTACAGTATAGTACAGAACACAAAATCACATTTACATGTAGAAAACCTGTACTTGGTGCAAACTTGACTATGTGTGTGTGTGACCATTTCTCACCTCCCAGCGAATCCTTAGACTTGTTTCACTTGCGGAAATTACTATGAGATTTGTCGGGGCCACATCTGGACTAGATTGCAGGGTCTGCATCATACGAGAAGGCTGACTGAAGGGACTCGAACCCACAATGTTCACCTGCTTCATCCTGAACCTGAAAGGAATATGTAAGTGAGGAGAGACAAAAACAGCGTTTTTAATTCCCAGATCTTGCTCTTGAGTAGCGGGAGGATGGGGGATTTTGGACAGGATAACAGATCTCTACAGCCTCTGATCATCTGTAATCCCTTTAGGACAAGATAGTGTGCCGAGAATCAGAAGCCAATCTTTCCACAGGACCTTGAGAAAATCAACTAAGGAGAGAAATAGAAAGGGGAGTGAGAGGAAGACAGAGAGAGCGAATGAAGAAAAGATGAAAAAAAATTGAACGATGAGTGAAAAAAATAGCTGGAGAGATGCATAACGCAGGGAGAGCTGGAAGTATAATGAGTGTTTGGTCAATATTGAAAGGACATAAACAGCTGAAATGTACTTAGAAACCCTGCTAGGTTGATGGGAAAGTGGTTTTCCATTCAGGAAAGGAGCGAAAGGCTCACCTGTACTGAGTGAAGGGGATGAGATTGGGAATCTCCAGAGTGTCTGAGGCTGGTGGACTGTCTATCTCATACAGAACCTTCCATTCCTCGTCCTCACCCACAGTCCCCACCTGTGGACACACAGAGGATGAGTTTGAAATGAAGAATGCACAGCATTCTCACTGCATACAAGCTTGCATCCCTGCATTCTATACATACAGAAAATGTGCATACTGTATATTGCAGCGATAGTAAAAGCAGTATGGTAGTATGCTATTTTGAACATGCAACCAATGGGAAGATGAAATGAGGAATCGAGATATGATGCAAGCATGTCAAAGCATAGAGATATTTTTTTCTATTTATAATCCAAGCTTGAGTAAAAATGCCTTAACGTTTGGTAGTCAACTGACATCAACATGACAATCAAGAAATGAGTCACAAATTAGATGTTAAGATTACAGTTGAGACAGCTTACAGTTCATATCAGATTTCATTTGATGTATACTGCAAATATGGGCAAATCAGGTCCCCCAGACTGTGTACAGTACATATCCTGCACCCCTCATTCCTATTATGAGTAGTATGGCAGAGTGTCATTCCAAATATATGGAGAATCAGATTCAGCAGTCAGAGCTGATGATAGAAAAACTTTAGACTGACAGTGAAAAGCAACAGCAAACCCCACCAAGCTGCCCGCAGTGCAGACTCCATATAAGGGCTGTTTCCTTTGTTTTTCTGTGCTTTGTGTTTTTCGTTTTTTTGCTAATCAAAAGCATGTTGCGATAGATTCTCAACAATGACATGTGAGAGCCAGAGAGGGCTTGTTTATTTAACCACCTTGATCTTAATAAGGCCATAATGAGGTAATGAGCTAATTAAAAAGTGGATTCACAACATGAAAAAAATACTACAAAGAGACACCAGATAATGTAACCAATCATTATCTGCAAACAAAAACTGCTTATCACTTCAAACATGTCACAATCATGTGACTCACATTTCCTCTAGGACCTCACTGAGAGCTGCTTCCACTTATTCATAGAGCAACCTGTGGTTAATTTCATGCGGTTAGCTCTTTTCTATCATTACCATGTATAAACTGTCAAAATACTTAAAAGGGGCCATATTGTACACTTCTAAAGCATTTCAATTTCCCCCTGAAGTTCACTTATGATGTTAGTCAAGGTTTCTTACACAGAAAACAGTCATCATTTTACATTTTCCAGCCTCTCTCTGACCCTCTGACTGTTTTTGGCTACTGCACCTTTCAAATGTCCATATGTAAATGACCTCTGGTATGATTGGCCAACCTCATAGTTTCATTCCACGGCAGAAACACACACACACACACAAAATAAAATAAAACAAATTGTGAAATGTAAACTCACAATTCAGAGAAAACAATTCCGAATTTCAGGAAAAAATTATTTATATATCTCGCAATTCTTACTTTTTTTCTCAGAATTGAGAGATATAAATTCCTAGAAAATTCAGGGGGAAAAAAAGGCAAGTTAGTGAAATAAAAAAAGTCACAATTACCTTTTTATTATTTATTCCTTGGCGGAAACGGACTAAATAATTTTATTATGTTTTATTAACAAAGTTCGGGCGGAGCACGTTCAGATAATTAAAGGTTCTGTATGTAAGTTTTTTTGACTCTACTAAAGCATAAAAATACCATAATATGTTTGCAGATATTTAAGAAACATGCTAAGTTAACATACTTGTTTATCTGAAAAACAATGCTACAGTCAGTTATTCTCCTTTGGAAATGTGCGTTCTGGCTGGGAATGTCGGTCTCTGTTTTGGTTTGTGAAACCCGCCCACTGCCAATTTACCCAATTGTATTTCGGCACCCCGGGTTGCCAGTTGGACAAACAAAGGCCTCCTGTAGCGAATCGATGCGTTTTTGTAAGAAAAATATCCATATTCAAAACGTAATAATC
>NW_015644861.1:635718-642894 GCF_001515625.1 Sinocyclocheilus rhinocerous
AGTCAGTTATTCTCCTTTGAAAATGTGCGTTCTGGGCCGGAATGTCGGTCTCTGTTTTGGTTTGTGAAACCCGCCCACTGCCAGTTTACCCAATTGTATTTCGGCACCCCGGGTTGCCAGTTGGCGAAAAACACAGCATATTTCATTTCATTCATCGTCAAGTGCGCTCGTTCCTGTTGGTGTCGTCAATCTGGCAACCTGTGTGTGCGTCAAGTCTGAGGAGGAGGGACCGGGTGAAAAAAAACCCCTCCAATATTTTGAATTTGGACTGCAATACCTAGTTCAACCACTCGGTGTTAATCCTACATACAGCACCTTTAACCTAATTAACACGAGAGGAGGCACATTCAGTAATCAACTCAATTAACAAGATAAGAGGTAAATATACACAGCAGACTTACCTCTCTTCATTGACAGTTTTCTAGCATCCCTCCACCACCCCATCTCCTCACTTCTAACTATTCCTATCTCAACGCGGGTGTTTGTATATAACTGTTGGCGAACATATGCTAATGAGCTCCTTTTGGTGACATTGTTTTTGCAGTTTAATATCCATAAATAATCTGGGTGGACTGGGGAAAAAGGCAGAAAAATGCAGTTTTCCATGATATGTCCCTTTCAATATCACAAACCATACGTTGAAACAACTAGTACTTGGTTTCCATGTAAACACTGCATCTACACGGCACGTTTTGTTTTGCTTGAGCAGAGGAAAGGAGGAAAGGTGAAAAGATTACAAAGGAAATCAGAATCGGCAACCGACCTGGTCCAGGATACAGCTGTGAAGAAGTCAGCTGTAAAAAAAACACCCCAACACAAGCTGATTTCTAAGCCATAGACTTAAGACCCCATTAGTGCCACCTCAGTACCTCTAATCTTCTCCTCTCTCTTCTCTCATCCCTCCCTTTGACTCCCTCCCTCCTGCTCTCCCTCGATTAAACAAGTATTAAAGACAGAAAGGGGAGAAAACGAAGAGGAAAAGAGAGGGATCTCATTAGAAGGAGTTTTTCTCTTCACGCTGCACAGCGCTGGACGCCATCCAAGAGGGGCTTAACACATATGCACACACACACAAACACACACCACACCTAAAGGACTGGGAGACATGGTGCATGACATCTCCTTAGCCTCCTCGTACTATGTCAAATACAGAGTGTGAGCTTGCATGTGTGTCGGTGTGTGTGCGTTTTCTCCGGGGGAAGATGTTTTAGTGCAAGAGCAAGCCTGTTTTTCCCTGGAGATGAAGTACCTGCCAGACAACAGCATCTTCACTGGGGCGCAGCCTGCCAGACAAGGGCATAACACACACCCACAAATACACAAATACTTACACACATGCACACAAACGTTTATACTTATGAGCACATACACTGAAAAGTCATATTCCATAGAGCAGTCTTGGCAGAGAGAAAATTGCAGTTTGTGGAAAAGTTAACCATTCGGCAGAAGGAAAATTGCCATTCGTCACAAAGTTACTTATTTTGCAGAGAGAAAACAGCAATTCGTGGCAAAGGTAACTTTTTTTTTTCAGAGAGAAAAGTGCCCTTCAAGGCAATATTAATCATTTTGCAGAGAGAAAATTGGAATTTGTGGCAAAGTTCAACAGGCGAATTTTTTACATTTGCGGCAAAGTGAAACTATATATTTAATTTTATATGTTTTTGCAGAAAAAATACCATTCATAAAAAAATAACCATTTTGCAAAGAGAAAAGTGCAATTTGTGGCAAAGTTCACCAATTTTGAGGAAAAAAGTAATTTGCAGCAAAGTTAACCATTTTGGAGAGAAAAACTTCTGGTATTAACCATGACATACCAATCATGAAAATTACAATCATTTTTCCTGAGAGACAAGTGTCATTCATGCCAAAGTTAACCATTTGGAAAGATAACATTGCTATAAGTAACTAAAGTTAAGCATTTTACAAAAAGAAAACTACCATTCATGAAAAAAAAAAAGAAAAATTTTTCTGAGAGAAAAATGCAATTTGTGGCAGAGTTAAAGGCAGAGTAAGTGATTTCTGGTAGCCAATGTTGATATTTGAAATCACCAAAACAAACACGCCCCTGCCCCAAAAGGGTCTTGCCCCTATTTTGATAGCTCCGCCCCACATATACGTACGCAACCCAGGCAACGATTAGTTCTGTGAAACAAAGCAAAACCAATGTTACACCATGTCTACTTTTTATCTGCCATCTCTATCTTTCTGTCGCTCGGCTCGGCTAATGTCCGTCCCATGCACTGAAAGCTCTCTCCTCCACATCATGAGTAGACACGCCCCTTATTGCTGATTGGCTACAAGTTTGTTTTGCTATTCGGCCCGAATCAGTTTTCTAAAGTGTTTTTGAAAAATCACATACCCTGCCTTTAACCATTTTGTCCAGAGCTAATTGCTGCTGATGTGAAAAACAATTTAGCAATGCAAGTTCTGATCAATTTTACACACACACACGCCTACGCACCTGTCCTTCTACGATCCATTTGGAGATGGTGATTTTGCCATCACTGCCGGGGTGGAACTTCATGGTGGCGGAGTGAGGACTGATGTTGGAGATGACCAGATTGGAGGGTGCACCAGGAAGCTCTGTTCAGCAACACAACAACAACAAAAAACATATTTATGTAACTCACAAGCTGCTCTAATTGAAACATTTCATGCATTTTGTGTTCTGCTCTCTGTCTGTTTTCTCCATCCTGTGTCTTCATCATCCTTCAAAGAAAACTCCTGTAAATGGGCCCATAACTCACTTCAGAGTCAATGAGGTTTTGTGTACAGCAGTGCACATTGTGTTTGGGTATATGATTAATTGGTAATTAAATGGATTGATAATGATATTTGGGTGGTTCACGGTGGCTCATTCAACAGTAGATAAAGCTCGCTCTCTCCTGACTCCACAGCATATCAGTGGGAGATAATGAGTGTAGCTTGGCTTTTGGTCATCATCATTTATTTCATGTTCTCTCTAACGCACGCGCACACACGCAGCGGCCCCAAGAGCTTCATTCCGACTCTGTGTGATGTATTACAGTCTTACTGACTGTGTCTCGGATTGCTGGTCTATGTGAAATATGTGCCCCACTGCGGCTTTCAGTTTCATGTGCTGAATTTCCTTTAGAGTTTGAACACGTTGACTATCACCGATCCCCAAGGGAGAATTTGATGCATTAAAGTGATGCTAGCATTGAAGTGTGTATTTGTTTGAGAGTGTGGAGACCTGGCGGCAGTCCTGTTGAGATGGTCGACGAGGTGGCAGTACCGGTGCCGGCCTGTGTAACCGCAGCCACCTGCAGAGTGTACGTGGTGAGTGAAGTAAGCCCGGTCACTTCGTACGCCAGCGTAGAATTGGACAGAGTCTGAGATACACGGGTTTCGTTCTGACCGGCCTCCTCCCAACACAACACATAACCTATGGAGAGGTGGAAATGAGATGAGAAGAAAGAGAAAATTAAGCTTTGTTCCACAACTTGAACCGCCTCGCTGCTTTTTGTCTACATAGGCAATAACCGTCTCTTATAAATGGCTGAATTGAAACTCTCTTTATGGTTCCTTGCATGCATTTGCAAAGTGAAATTACATGAAAGATGCACTACCTCACAATTATTACAACAGTGTTGCAACCGAATCAAAGCAGTAAGCTACTAAAGCTTCTTAATTAACTACACTTTCTAGTAACATGACAGTAATTCCGATATTTTCATAAATATGTAACCAGAAACTATTTTTCAGCAAACCTTTTACACTCTTGCTACTTTTCTTTAATTTGTGCAATAATAATGTGTTTAGAAATGAATTCTGTCATTTTTGCCATGACAGTAGTGGAAATGAGATTTTACACAATTTGTGTTTTAAAATATTTTCACACTTTTTACATAATTTGACAAAATAACAGCTTGACTGTAAATGACACATTAAAAAGTGAGTTTTACCTTTATTTTTCATGTTACAAATTATATTTACCTTGATTTTTCTCGATTATATCATCTCAACCATTTTCACGAAATAAATGCTTGTTTAGATTATCAAAATGTTTATTAAACTTTAAAATGTACTTTGCAAAACAACAAAACTCTCGAAAGTGATAGCACTCTTAATTCTTCTACACTTTTCTAACAATTTTAATGACTTAGCCCAGTTAATTAAAGGCTTTTTATCTTTACTACATGAGTGCCTTTATTGTGTTTCATCTTTCAATTTAAAATTGACCTGTTTTTAATGTTTTAAGCTTTTTTATTTATTTATATTGATTTTTTTCCTTCATATTTTCATACTGAAAACTTGGGTCTAGGACAAGGTTAAAATAATAAAATCAATACATAAAAGGCATCTGGAAACTAAAATAAATTAAGACAAGCCAAAAATTCTCCAAGTTTGAAGGTGATCTTTATAAAACAAAAATATGACATTTAAAATCTGCTAGTTTTAACAAAAGTCAAGCCCAGGGACACCTTTACATGCAGAGCTGGAAAGATTAGTGAGAGTTCCTGTGGCGGTTGAGCTGAAGCTGTGATTGGATAATTGAGCCTGTTCACCTGTGATGATGCCGTTCTTGTCTTCTGGTTCCTGCCAGCTGATCCTCAGAGATGTGTCCAAGATCTCAGTGAAACTCAGTTGAGTCACCGGGCCCGGTTCTACAGCACACAAACACAATGTTAAAGGTGCACTCAGCAATGTTACTGCAGGTTTCTCTGGAAAATGTAAATATAATTTGAGAAACACTTTATTTTAAGGACTAATTTTCACTATTAACTAGTTGTTTATTAGCATGCATATTGGCTGTTTATTATTACTTATAAAGCACATATAAATATTATTACTTATAAAGCCTTATTCTGCATGACCATATTTTAGATCCCTTAATCCTACCCCATTCCTAAACTTAACAACTACCGTACCTTACTAGCTATTAATAAGCAGCAATTTAGGAGTTTCTTGAGGCAAAAGTCGTAGTTAATAGTGAGAATTAGTCCCTAAACTAGAGTGTGACCATAATTTGCTAGTACGTTGTTTGAGTACCTAAGCATACAAAGAGTGCATTTTCATTAGAAGCAGAAGGTCAACTACAGAGAAAGACATGAGACGTTTGAAAACTTTAAAAAACAGCCTCATGATTTCATTTCAGTTATGTCGATGCTCTTACTGCAAGCACATGTGTGTGTGTGGACTGTGGATGTGCACATGGAACAAAGCTTGTTATTTATTGGGCAGTATGTTACAGACACTTTAAAATCCACTCATGGTAAAGGATTACCTTGGACCCTCAGTCCGCAAGATCATAATTCTCCCAACGAAGAGCTTGTTGCTGTGGAACCGTTGTATCACAAATACAAATAGGCGGAAGCAAATAATGCGTTTGTTGGCAATTACCCTTATGAGTTAGCAGTCATTCAGTGTTTAATCAATCATGCATACACACCCAGCAAGACAATTACATCTGACAGGTGAACATGACAGTTGCCTGAAAAGCGCAGTTGTTAATGTGTGCGGATAAAGCTTCAATCTCATTAGATCGTGGCAAATCCTTATGCCCCGGACTGTCAAGCAGATCTTATCAGTGCGAGTCGTCTCGCTAGACTGACAGGTTAATCAATCACATGCTTTATGAGAATGTATGACTCCATGCAACTCACTGCATTGCAGTTCAATTCATTTTCTATTCAATTTTGGTCTGACCTAGAGGTCAAGGTTTAGCTGGTTAGTATGGTCACTGCTGGTAGATGCCATAAATACACCATAAATTCTAATTCAAAAAGAATTTTTCTCTATAAATGGATTTTAAAATATAGCCTTTTATTTTGAGCAGTGTTGTTATTGTTAACTTTAATATTTTGTTAAATAAAAGCTAAAATACAAGAAAAAATAGATGAAAACTTAAAACTTGAATAAAAACTAAGTTTAGGTACAAAAATCACTAAAAATAAAAAATAAATAAAAATAAATTGAACAGAAATTTTAAAAAATGACAAAAGCTTATAAGAAAATTACTAAAATGTAATTAAGATTAAAGTGAAATCTGAGAATATCAGATGAAAACTTAAGACTTAAAAAAAAAATACAAAAAAATGTTGCCTTGGCAGCTACTTAAAGCTAATAAAATAAGTTTAAGCTGAAGTACTAAAATGACCAAAACTAAAAAAAAGAAATAAAGATAAATTAAAGCTAGAAATAGAAATATACAAAAAACACAAAGTAACAAAAATGACAAAAGCGTATTACTAACAAAATACTTAAATTAAAATTCTAATGAAAATATAAAACCAAACGCTAATATTAATATTAATATTAATATTAGGGCTGTCAACGTTAACCTGTTAACGCATGCGGTTCATTTTACAATCCTTAACCTAAATCCGTTTAATTAATTTAATGCAATTAAAGCAAAATTACTGAAGCACAAATTTTATTCTAACCCTTTAACCCAATTTTGCTTCTCTGCTTGCGATCAGATCATTTTAAGCCACTAAACTCTGGGAAAGTTTTCAGTCCAATGATCCAGTAAGCTAATGATTTCAAACAATCCGTCCAAAACAGCGCTAATATAAAGGAAACCAGGCGGAGTACATCAGAGATTGCAGAGACTCGCGTTTTCAGTTAATTATTCATTCCAGTGTGTTTCGCTTTTAAACATGAGCTCTGTCATATTCTGTGATTGTCTCTAAAGAGCGCAAGCCCTCACACGTCGCACTGTGTGAAGTACAGACTGAACGGAATGTCGACACATCCCACCACTGTATGGCCAGATGAGACGCGACTGGATAACCAGTGTCTTGCTAGCAAAGTTTTGATGGATGTAGACTGCAGTCAAGGTAAAGATGATTGCGGTGGCGTACAGTGGCCCGTTCTTTGTACGTCGCTAACTCAGTTAGCTGGATTTGATTGTTGACGATTTGGTGTGATCTTGGATTGTTCGGTTCTTCGAAGCTCATCTCGGAGTTGCTGTCATAGCAACAGGTCCGTAAGCTTAAACCTGATTGGGAGCAAGCTTATTTCATGTAAACAGGATTAGATTGAATCTTTTTAAGCAGAATTGATACTCAAAATCTGTCCGCTACCACCGCTACTTTATTACAAGAGTACCCTACTAATCCAGGGACAATAATTTAAAATAATAATCATTTAAAAATAATTTAAAGATAATATAATAATGTTGTGTAGTCTTTAATACTATAGACACAGCCA
>NW_015644861.1:643388-663758 GCF_001515625.1 Sinocyclocheilus rhinocerous
GTGAATATAAATAATTGGGAATCATGTAAAAAATTCAAATAAAATAAAAAGAGTGCACATTTCATTTATCTATTATAACATTTATGTAGTTTTGTTCGCTTGGCTGTTTCCTTATAAAAGTCCAAAAATTTGTCAAGTTTTTCGTCGGGTGTCTTTTTTAATTATATGACGTCATTACGTTGCTGTCTTGCCGCCAGCCAATCGCTGCATTGCTGATCGTGGTTTCGAGTATCGATACATTCCCCTTTTAAACCAACCCATGAACGCGCAATTATCTCAGATAACTCAATCCAGCCATACTAATCATCAACAACAGGTGCGTTCGAAGAACCGAATTAGCCAGATCCTGATTAGCGCGATGATATCATCTTGGATGTGACATTTCATCTCGGATGTAATGAAGAATGGGCCCCAGGAGTCGTACAGTAAGCACGCGTGAGTCTGTTATATTAATGCGTGTATGAGTGCTCTTGACGCACTGATCGCACATTGTATTTATGCACAGGCACAGACATTTCCATACATTCATGTTGTTTCCACACACATTCACAAAAATGTTTTGATTTGTCATGTGTATGTTGCTGTGTTTAGTTATTCTGAATGGATCCGTGTACTGTAGTAGATATATGCAGTCAGCAGGCGGTTGGTTTAGTTTTTTTTTTTGGCATCTCCATATGGTCCTGTTCGGTATCACAACTTGACTTCTCTAAAATTTAAAAAAGCTCTTTGCTCTTGCACTGTACACATACTATATATACTTTTTCTTTCATATGTGCTTATATGGGCTCCTTATATAATTTGGTTCTTTGGTGTCCTTTTGGAGTTTCTAAGTGTCCTTTTTTGGAAAGACATCTAAATTTATCTAGAAAAAGAACTTGCAGAAACTACAGACTTTTGAGAATCACCCTTCAATCTTTTGGTTTACTTTGCTGCATAAAGCAAATAATGACAAAATAAACATTTGAAACAAGATAAATGGTCTATGCTTAATTTCATGAAGTGTGCGATTCAAATTAATATTAATATTAATAAAACACCTATTCAAAATATTAATAAATACCATAATAGTATATAAATAATACAAAATAAAGTAAATAGCAAATAGGTTTTTGCAAGCAACATACACTAACGTTCAAAAGTTTTAGAAAATTTAGCTGAGCCAACAGGAATAAACTGCATTTTAAAAATATATTCAAATAGAAAACAGTTATTTTAAATTGTACAAATATTTCATAATATTACTGTTTTTGCTGTATTTTCTATCAAATAAATGCAGCCTTGGTGAAAAGAAAAGACTTCTTTGAAAAACACTACAAAAAAATCTAACCAATCTAAAACTTCTGAGCAGTAGTGTATCATCTCCAATATTTGAAATTAAATGAAATACACTTTATTATCCCCAAGGGGGAATTTGTCTTGGACTCAAGGTGAGTTTACATTGACAAAATGTTGGATCCATAAACAATGAACTCAAAAATACATAATACATAATAATAAATACATTCCAGGGAATCAAAAAGATCCAGTTAAATGACCAAACAAAGTGAATTTCCCACATAATGCTTGCATGAGCACAACGCTAAATCTTTTTGTAAGAAATAAAAGGCTGAGAGATTAGAGAGCTAGTACGTGCACAACAGTTTTTCATGTCTAACCTGTTTGTGTGATTGAGCTATTCATGGGAACAAGCTCCTGTGGCTCAACATTGCAGAGAAGACCACATGCTGTTATCATCTGATGAAAATTACATTGTCTGTTAACAGCTGCATGCGCATTCATACACATATCTAAGCGTACACACACACACACGGTGTGTGGGACAATCAATAGCGAGCACATGAGCACTGACTAACAGGAGTGATCCTGCTTCAATAATTGCAGGTTAGTCAAGGCCGATTCTACGTACCTGTGGCGTGACGTGAAAATAGCGCTTGGGTGGCCAATATATATTCAGTGAAAAGACTAATCAATGGCGATGTAAAAAGCACAATTACGTGGCAAATTGCGGCATGCATAGTGAAAGGGCCAAATTTCTCCTCTGTATCGATTTTGGTGGCTAGAATGTCAAACAAACAGGCTTGTTTTTGCCGAGAGATCTCTTTCTCAAAGCCTGCTGGACAGTTTTCAAGTAAAGAGCGTACTGTTAGTCGATTGTCTCCAATTAAATACAGAGGGACTGTCTGTAAGAGTGTGTGGGTATCTGCAAGAGTGTGAAATATGATTTTACATGTCAGTAGTGCAAGCAAAACATTATATCCCAGAGGACACATTTATTGCTTAAAGGTTGATCTTTAATTGCTCAGGAGAATTAATGGAGCTCTCAGTTGCTTTTTATTGAAGTCAACTGTTGAAATCAACAGTTTTCTCTGCTAAAAACAAAGACAGCAGAAACAAATGACACTATTTCTAACAAACAGTAAGAGAGCTATACCTTTAAAGGAAGAGTTCAGTTGTAGATGAGTTTGTTTCTACAACAGAAAAGATTTGGAGAAATTTAGCAATACATCACTTGCTCACCAGAGGATGCTCTGCAGTGAATGGGTGCCGTCAGAAAAAGAGTCCAAACAGCTGGTAAAAACATCACAATAATCCACAACATGACTCCAATTCATCAATGAATGTCTTGTGTGTGAAGCAAAAAGCTGCATGTAAGAAACAAATAAATCAGTAAAGCGTTTTAAGTTTAAAACCATCGCTTCTAGCCAAAATAAGAGTCCATAACCCATAATAATGCTTCCTCTAGTGAAAAAGTACATCCCCTGTTGTCCTCTCACATCAAAATCCACAACATACATTTTTAGAACTTGTTTTGGACTGTTTTTGCTTATAAACGGTGCTTGATCTGTGCATATTTCTCTCCTTATTCAGGCGAGACAACTTTTTCACAGGAGAAAACAATTATTACATTATTAAAGGGTTCATATTTTATCCGGAAGAAATAAGTTTGAAGTTAAAATGTCTTAATGATGGATTTGTTCATTACAAACATGCAACTGTTCTCTTAACAGTATGTTAATTGATGGACTGGAGTTGTGTGGATTACTTGTGGATTATTGTGATGCTTTTATCAGCAGTTTGGACTCTCATTCTGACGGCACCCATTCACTACAGAGGATCCATTGGTGAGCAAGTCATGTAATGCTAGATTTCTCCAAATCTGTTCAGATGAAGAAACAAACTCTCCCTGAGGGTGAGTACTGTCACATTTATGCTCTGTTTTGGTTTCATTTTCAAGAACTTTTAGTTTGCTCATCATTGTTTCCTGTTTCCTGTGTTCCTTTTTTCCTGTTTGTCATTAGTTTTAATGGTTATTCATCATTTGATTAACAAGCACACCTGTTTGCCGTCACTTTAATCACTGTGTATTTAAGTTAGTGTGTGGGTATCTGCAAGAGTGTGAAATATGATTTTACATGTCAGTAGTGCAAGCAAAACATTATATCCCAGAGGACACATTTATTGCTTAAAGGTTGATCTTTAATTGCTCAGGAGAATTAATGGAGCTCTCAGTTGCTTTTTATTGAAGTCAACTGTTGAAATCAACAGTTTTCTCTGCTAAAAACAAAGACAGCAGAAACAAATGACACTATTTCTAACAAACAGTAAGAGAGCTATACCTTTAAAGGAAGAGTTCAGTTGTAGATGAGTTTGTTTCTACAACAGAAAAGATTTGGAGAAATTTAGCAATACATCACTTGCTCACCAGAGGATGCTCTGCAGTGAATGGGTGCCGTCAGAAAAAGAGTCCAAACAGCTGGTAAAAACATCACAATAATCCACAACATGACTCCAATTCATCAATGAATGTCTTGTGTGTGAAGCAAAAAGCTGCATGTAAGAAACAAATAAATCAGTAAAGCGTTTTAAGTTTAAAACCATCGCTTCTAGCCAAAATAAGAGTCCATAACCCATAATAATGCTTCCTCTAGTGAAAAAGTACATCCCCTGTTGTCCTCTCACATCAAAATCCACAACATACATTTTTAGAACTTGTTTTGGACTGTTTTTGCTTATAAACGGTGCTTGATCTGTGCATATTTCTCTCCTTATTCAGGCGAGACAACTTTTTCACAGGAGAAAACAATTATTACATTATTAAAGGGTTCATATTTTATCCGGAAGAAATAAGTTTGAAGTTAAAATGTCTTAATGATGGATTTGTTCATTACAAACATGCAACTGTTCTCTTAACAGTATGTTAATTGATGGACTGGAGTTGTGTGGATTACTTGTGGATTATTGTGATGCTTTTATCAGCAGTTTGGACTCTCATTCTGACGGCACCCATTCACTACAGAGGATCCATTGGTGAGCAAGTCATGTAATGCTAGATTTCTCCAAATCTGTTCAGATGAAGAAACAAACTCTCCCTGAGGGTGAGTACTGTCACATTTATGCTCTGTTTTGGTTTCATTTTCAAGAACTTTTAGTTTGCTCATCATTGTTTCCTGTTTCCTGTGTTCCTTTTTTCCTGTTTGTCATTAGTTTTAATGGTTATTCATCATTTGATTAACAAGCACACCTGTTTGCCGTCACTTTAATCACTGTGTATTTAAGTTACTATTGGTTTTCAGTTCATTGTTGGTTCTTAATGCCTACGTTGAGTTTGGTGATATCATGTTTCTTCTTTGGTGATATCTTTCTAATAAAGACTGTCTACATATATCTTCTTGATTGTGCTCTTTAAAACACCATGCTTAGTCAACGCGTGACAAGTACATTTTCATTTTCATCAACTATTCCATTAATGTGGATGAAAAAACTATAAAAGAATTTGATGCAAAAAGTTGTAGAGATGTAGAGGAGACATGTGAGATCACTAGGGTCTTTTGTTAAGATGAAACATCTGAGAAAAAAGAGACTTAATTCATATGGACGTTTGATTTATAAGGATTACTGTTACAATATAGTTTTGTAATTTATGTACTTTTTGAAGCGTGAAAATTTTCAAAGCTTGCATACATTTTCAATAGATGAACAAAAAATGATGAGATAAAATTATCATTGCTGATTTTTCTTTGTGATTTTTCTTTCGTATGGAATCCAACCAATCAAGAGGAACTGAAATACAAGTGGTCACATTATCCTGTTTTAGTCAAAAAATCATCTGTGTTTTCTGCCCTTTTTTTTGGAGTGAACGCGCCCATGTGTTTGCATGTGTACTCACTGTCAGCATGCGTCTGGATGAGCTGTGGTGTGCTAGCTGGTCCATCGCCAGGAGTGGTAAAGCACAGCACTGCCGTCTCATACCACGTGAACTTTCTTAAATTGCTAACGTAACCATAGTGACGTGACCCGTGGAACTCAGGGGCGATGGTCACCATGGTAATGCATTCCGGACAGTGTTCAGGCCACACCAGCAGCTGTGAGAGAGGTACGGATTAACAATAAGACATAGACAAAACGTGATTAACATACACTGCTCGGATTTAATTACTCAAATTTAAAGTTGCTGTTTTTGTCAGGCATTTAGCCAATCAATCATGCATACACACACCACAAGACAATAAACCTGCCAGGCAAATTTAATTGAATTTTTTACCTCTAACAGAACATGTGTCTCTTCCTCTCATATACACAATCAAACACACTCTCTCACATCTGTCTCTCTCTACACTGTTACCTTGTATCCCTGGTTGATGCCATTGATGAACTGCTGGGGTGGTGGTGTCCAGGTGAATTTGATGGTGGTGGAGTTGAGCGCAACAGCATCCACGTCTTGTGGGGGCGCTGTGGGGACTGCAGAGTGGGAGACAATTTATCACTGAAATATTCTGAAAATGTAAAAACATCATTTTGCATTTGTGCTGTTATATTTAACCTAAAAGTTCAAAATGTTTTTGAATTTTGAATGTGTGTGGCATTAAAGAATGGCACATTTATTTATTTGTTCATTTATTTATTTATCAATCAATCAATCATTCATTCATTTTGTTTGTCTGTCTGTTTGTAGTACTTTATCTACAAAAATAATTTATCTGAAATTGAACTTATAAAATACATTTTAATAAACAGCTCCAGGGAGTGAGTGTGCACAGAACTGTCTTACAAAATTGTATTTTGTAATACTATAATACTATACAATTGTCAGACTCTGTCCCATGTTTTGTGTGTGTTTTTCTCTGTGACCCAGTTTCTGTCTCCCGCGTATTCAGTTAATTTCATCCCAGGTGTTTCCCATGTGTAATTTCCAATGATCCCAGGTGTGTCTCCTTAGTCCCTCATCATCCTGTGTTTAAAAGTCTGAGTCCTTTTAGTTAGTGTTGTCCGGTATTGTGAATGTCAACTCCCTTGTGGTACGCGTGATTCCCCGCGATGTAAATAAACTCCTTGGTTTGTACTCGTGGTCTCCTCGTTCTGTGCTCCTCACAGTAGCAACCCGTGACGACAATAATACTGTTATACTAAAAAAAGTATAACTATTTATTTTACTTTTAGAAAATCATTTTTGTTAATATAAACAAAGCTGAAATAAAATATGTAAATATTACATTATAAATTTAAACTTAAAAACCCTAAGCAAAAGCTTTAGCAACAAACTGAAAATAAATAAGTTGAAGTACTAAAATTACTTAAAAATAAATGAAAGTTAAACTATAAAATTATAAAAATTACAAGAGCAAATTACTAAACTTAAAATAAAGCTAAAATGAAATCTAATTTAAAATGTTAATAAATACGATAATAGTACATAAATAATACTAAAATAACATTGTGCGGGATTAGCCAAAGTTTACAGGGTTTGTGCTTGATTTTAAGGCACACAGTAGCAAGTAAACTAAATACTGATGACCAGAACTGCATATTCATCATAGTTTATTTGAAGCAACCTGTTCTAAATTGCTTTTGGATGGACAGACAATACGATGATAGTCAAAAGTCTGGCTCTGCAAGACTATATCTGTTGTGACTACCTGGATTTTGGATTTAACCGCCTACCCAAAGCCCCCATTTCCATGCATACATACTCTATATTTCAAATGATTGTTCACAGCGGCACTGATAATCACATACACATGAACTACAGTTTGTATTCAAAGCCTTTCTTGTAGCCTATCGGTGCTTGCAGCAGGCCTGAGCAGGAAGTGGAAAGAACAAGATCATATTTCCATAAAGACTCAATGCCGCTTACACTTAATGTGCTTAAGATGGCCCCTTTAAGGTCAGGCCTGGCGAGTTGAGTACAGATTAGCTATCGCTCAATTGGATTGGGCACTCCGATTCGTCCTGCTGCCCTTTTCATTTTAAACACAATCACACAATGGCACAGGGTTACATTAGTGTGTCCGGAAATCTGAGCTGGGACATAAAAACCGCCTCTAACCACGTGTACAGAAGCATTTGTTCCAGTCTCTACGAGAAGGCGGCTCTTTTACTGCGGACACTAGGTCTCTATTAATCTCTGCAGGAGTATCATTACACTGACGTTAAATAATATGAATAATCACGGCTGAAGGATCTCAGAACACCCCCACACTTCCCATCACACACAAATTCACGCACATAAAGCAAATTAGATTAATTAATGGGCTACGGTCACTGTTTGCCCAGAGTCCATAAATTTACTCTTCTTAGAAATAATCTTTTAGATGGCCGATCTGTGCAGTAAAGCCGACTAATGGATTTTACGGTTTCCATGGTTACTCCAGATCTTTTATGATATCGGTAGCTTAATGAGAAAGATGGTCGTTTGGACTCAAACCTCAAAGGTTTGAAATATCAAGGGTTCGCTCAGACTGATGATGCATTGTTTTTGTGTTTATTTCTGTGTGTGTGTGTGTAAATATGTGTGTGTGTGGATTGTCTAACCTCCTTGCAGTGTGTACTCAGTGACAGACTGGCTGTACACCCCCAGGCCCGCTCCAGTGTAGGCAGCCACTTGGATCTCATACTGTGTCCAGATGATGAGCTCTCCAATCAGACAGTAATTAATCTCTGCACTGGTGATGTTCTTCAGCTGAAACTCACCAGGTAGACCCGCCAATCTGTACCTGAGTGGGAGGGGGCGAGAAAGAGAATGATGTTTTTTTTTTTTGAACCTTTAACACTAACACTCTCACTCGTGATTTCAACTAGATGCATTTTCTGTAGAAAATGAGAGTGGTGCTTACCCATGCACAACTCTCAGCCACAATGCTAGAACGTTGTAGGCGGTTTTCAGCACATTGCAATATGGTTGCTAAGGTATTCTGCATGTTAAACAAAAGTAGTAGTGACACTTGCCTTGGCACGCACAGCTAATACAACTCATATCATCTACTACTGAATACATGTAATTCGAAAACCTGGTGGAAAAACCAGGTTATGCCATCTTAAAGGGATAGTCCACATAAAAATGACACCCTCATGTCAATTCAAACCTGTATGTATTTCTTTCTTCTGCAAAACACAAAAGAAGATTTTTACTTCCCGGTAATCTGCTTCCAGTTTCGGTTTCCAATAACTTATATTGTATTTTTTTGTCCATACAATGGAATTCAATAGGAACTAAAAGTTGGTTACCAACATTCTTTAAAATATATTTTGTGTTCCACAGAAGAAAGAAAGTCATACAAGTTTGGAAGGGCATGAAGGTAAATGATGACAGAATTAGCATTTTTGGGTGGATTATCCTTTTAAAGTCGCTATGTAACAGAAGTAGCAGAAGTTTCTTTTCTTCCATATTATAATGTACATCTGAGTGAAATGGATTTTTGAAAAGAAAAAAAAAAAGTAGGGTGGGGTTTTGGTTCAATCCATCAGTTGTTGATTGGATGGAGGTAGATCGGAATGTGAGCTTTCAATTGATTGTAAGAAAGGGGCGGGGTTTATGTAGACAAAATTACTGGAGAAGTCCAGCATATGTCAACAGAGCAGCGGCACTGCAAGCAACAGCTTGGATGACAAGCTAAACACTATGTAAAACCAGAAGCTAGATTTAAGATTTAATTAACGCTGGTTGGATGGTAATATCATTGAGCATTAAGGTGCAGTCACATTGGCGAAACTCAAAAAGGTCCATTGTCTACTGTCAATAATGTAACTATGTATGAAGCACAAATCACACAAAAGTCACTTTCAAACCAATCAGTTTTCCATTGGTCAGCGTGGCGAATTTACATGACCAACTTGAACCTGTTGCAAAATTTGCGTGGGGAAATCTTTTTCTTTTTCTGAACAAAAACTTGTTCAGCGGTAAATGTGACCACACCTCTAATCTGTGCTGTTGCGTTACCACTGAAAAAAAGATTTAAAGACATTTTTGTTGCATTAAAATTCAATATTCTGTATAAAGGAGAGCATGTAGAAATTCTACATTTTTGAAGCCATGCATGAAACCATACCTGAGCACATAGCCTCTCAGGACTCCATTGAGCTGCGGTTCTGGGGGCGGCTGCCATTGGACCATGATGCTCTGGTTGGTACGGCCACTAGCCACAATGTTTTTTGGAGGTGCGCTGGGCGGTTCCTCTCGCAGCATCAGCCTGAGAGATAACGTCATGGGAATCGCATCATAAAAGAGAAATATTTAGACCCTGGAGTCTTATCTGGGAGTTTCTCCCAGAGGCATAGATAGTTACTAAAAGTTTCCTTCAGAGCTTATCCAGTAGTCCTGGAGAGACTGAAATGGATCTTTCTGGTTCATACGAAAGGTCTTTAGTAGTGCTGAAGTAACTGAGAACTGACCCTGCTGGGGTAAACAGGGTTCGCTGGAATGACCTGAACTTGACTCGGTTCTTTAAAAGTTGAAAACAACACTGGAAAAACAACTTAAAGACCAAACTGAGGAGAATCATCACCAAGTACATTTTTACCTTGAACTACAGTTCAAAAGTTTCTTCATCGTTGAAAGAAATGAATACTTTTATTCAGCAAGTACGCATTAAACTGATCAAAAGTGATAGTAAAGACTTTTATACTGTTATAAAAAAAGATTACATTTCAAATAAATGCTGTTCTTTTGAACTTTCTATTCACCAAAAATCCTGAAAAATCACAGTTTGTACAAAAATATTAAGCAGCACAACTTTTTTCAACATTGATAATAATGAGAAATGTTTCTTAAGCTAATGGCTGCCAAAAATTAAACGTTGCATTACAGGAATAAATTAAATTTCGAAATATACTGAAATTGAACAAAATTTTAAATGATAATCATTTTTCAAAATATTACTATTATTAGTGATTTTTTTAATCAAATAAAGGCTTCTTTCAATAACATAAAAAAACGTACTGACTTCAAACTTTTGAACAAATTTTTGAACATTATTGGCTTTAAAAATGCACATATGCTGCAAATTTGCTTAATAAAGCCTGGAAATGCAATGTTTGGTCCCCAAATCTGGTTATAAAGAGTTAAACTGGTGGAACTGTGAATCCTTGTGGAATTTTTAGTTAACAGACAACAGTGTAGCACTGAAGAACCCTTAAATCAACTCCTTTTGTTTCATATGATGTGAATACATTTTTCTAAACCAAATGAGAGCAAATTCAGCACATATCATATCCAAACAATATCAAAACTGATATATATAAACAATTACGTACTACAGAAAATAGAAAGATCTGTTTTTAGCTTGACACCATTAGTGTAAATCAGTGAACTCTTTAATTTCTAAATTTGATCAATACCATAGGCTTTAGCTCTCAAAGTCTGTCTGCAGGATTTTGGAGACTGTAGATCCCCAGAGCAGGCGATAAACAATCTTTCGCTCTAATCTGCGGTTTAAAGGTTATTAGCTTGATTAAGTGAGCAAGGCCTTAAGTGCCTCAAGCAAGCAATCTCGTAGGAAAGTTGCTAAGTCTGATTGATGTTTTGTCAAATAAACAATAATCATCCTAAACCAATTTAAAAGGCTTAGAAGCGGTTATTTTAGTCTATCACTCTGTTTCTTTTGCCGTACGGAAGGGGTGGGGTTGGATTGGGTATTGAGGGGATTGCTATTGTATTGTTTTTGTCATTACAGTGAATGGCATTAATGTTTGTTTATTAATTAAATGGAAATAAAATGATAAGTGCTGAGTTGAGTGTTAAGTTTCCTTTTAAATTCAAAACAAATTATTACTCAATAAAAAAAGTTAGTTGGACATTGACTTTGTTTGCGGTGTGCCAAATATCAATGCACTTCTAGATATGAAACAGTCTTGAATGGAGCACATATTCTGTGAGTTCCTTTGATGGTACTTTGCCAAAAAAATGAAAAAGAAGAATAAAAGAAATAGAGATTTAAATTTTTCATATAACTGATGATGATCCTGACATTAATTGGAAACGAGGCCAAAGCAGATAGGTGCTCAAATTTTAATAAGTGCCCTCTCCATCAATATTTGATTTTTTTGTGTTTCTGTTCGTCTTCATCTCCTCACTCTCGCTCTCCACCATTTTTTCCTCTTGTTTTAACTGAGCGTTTTAAATTAAATATTCAGTTTGAAAGATACGTTGTTATACACACAAAGCTGGTGATTTTAATTACATTTAAACACAACTTTTGAATAAGCTAAAATATGTAAAAGACATACAGGAAATTGTGGATTTGTAAATTAACACTGAGTTTTGCCTGCTATATTTCACTTTAAGTTATAACTAAAATAACAATGAAACTTTTTTGTTTCTATAGCAGACATGGGTCCAAATCATTGTTTTACATATCAGGGCTAAGAGTGAATAGTATCATGGTTTAGAAATTACCATAATTTGTATAATACCTTTTTTTTTCTTCTCAAGGTCATTTAAATATTTAAATGTTAAGTTGTTAAGATTGCGGATAACCTAATTGTCGTCTTTGAGTTGCTGTAATTGTGCCAGTATGCTTAATGGATTTTGCACGTTGCAAATTTCAATGTTGCTAACAGGCCCAGACATGGTTGACTTACTAGCTGGGATATTGCATATTAAGTTGCTGTCAATAGTGTAGTTACAGGTAAATCAGTGCACACTGCATCTGTCCAAGTAAGCAAAATAAAGTGTGTGAACAAGAATGAATACAATCATATGCTCTGATTGCATGATATGTGACAAAGTGTCAAATTTGAGTCTGCAGTACTTAGTATTTAGGGCTGACAATTGATCAAATTAATAAAATAGATTGATTACATGATGATTAAATAATCAAATCGCAATTAATCACATCTTTCACAGATATCTTTTCAGTCTTCAGTGTCACATGATCCTTCAGAAATCCTTCTAATATGCTGATTTAATGCTGAAAAAAAAATTCTTATTATTATCAATGTTGAAAACAGTTGTGCTGCTTAATATTTTTGTAGAAACCAATATACTTTTTCAGGATTCTTTGATGAATAGAAAGTTTAAAAGAACAGCATAAAGTTGAAAGAATATCATAACTGTCTTTAATGATATCTTTGGTCAATTTAATATATCCTTGCATCCTTATTTTACCATATTTATTATTTTTCAAAAGGTAAAGACAGCACTGTATGTTGTGAATTTAAAAAAGTTCCACTTTAGCACCAATCAAACCTGAGCACTTCACATAGTCATTGTGAGAGCAGAGAGAGTCTTTGGCTCAACTGGAACTACTGAATATAAACTGGCGATGTCGGTTTAATGGAGACTTGCTTCAAATGAAAGCTAAGCTAAGAACTAGGAAACAGCATGACAAGCCTTTTCAACATGTCCTTGATGATTGAGCAGGCCCTTCTTCCTGCCGTTTAGCAAAGAGTACTTGGCATGTGCATTAGCCTTATGCCTGTGGCTTGAAAAATAGCCATTTGAACTTTTCAGGACTTTTAAGTTCTTTGAGAGATTTGATTCGATTTGGAATGCAGTCATTGTGATGTGTGCCAATTTATGCGTAAATAAAAAATCACAAAACAAAATAGAGAGCACAAAATGCAGTAGCCTCAGCGTGTGCCGAAGTGTCCTTCCCTCCAGCCAAGTTTGTATTTGACATTCTTTCACCATGTAGAATTGGCTTTGAGAAATGCTATTTCTTACACCTTCATAGTGTTCCTGGAAATGGGAGCTTTTTTTCTGCCCATGTGTCATAATGGCTCACAATCAAAGCCAGCGATGAAAGCTCTCATGTAATTCAATTACAACCAGCCTTTCTTTTGATAGGGTTCAAATCTTGTCCTCACATTTAATAACATTCTGACTATGTGTGTGTGTGTGTGTGTGTGTGTGTGTGTGTGCTGGACACACAAAAATGGCAAGAGTTGTTGAAAATTACCAGTTCCAATCTGCTTGACTGGCTATGTAACTTACGACGGCCAGAATTCAAAGGATTTTAAGTTTGTTGGAAACAAAGTTTAGCTTGTTAGCATGGCCCAGTTACTGTAGCTCCTGCATTTCCATGCCGTTGGCATGCAAGATCCTGATCAAAAACATTTATCATGATATCTTGTTCTAGCTTACCAATACAGCTTTTCTTAACAAGTTAGCGATATGCTAAGCTAGTAGGCTAAGATGTTAGCTTGTGACTGCTTACCTGTTGGTCTCGGCGCTGTACTGTCCACGTCCCACCTGATTGACGGCACAAACTCTGAACTGGTACGTTCTTGCTGGAGTTAGACCAATTACTAGCAAACTGGTTAGTGCAGGACTAATATCATCCATGTAGATCTTCCATGGAGAATCTGTGAAGAACAATCAGACAAAACTAAGTTTCCTTCATCCATTGTATTGAATAGTTCTCAGTGAAATGTTCACATTAAAAATAACATAATGTGTGATGTGAGTTAGCCTGAGGGATTGTGGTCATGGTATTGGCAATGCATACAGGGTGCATACTTACAACAATTTTATCTCAGGCTCTGTGAATTTAACTAATTAACTGGTAACATGTTAAATTATAAACATTTAAATATGAACACAACCATTTAAAGCTTAAAAGTTTTGAATGAAGTGTTTTATGCTCACCAATGCTGCATTTATTTGATAAAAAAATACAGTAAAACAGTAATACTCTGAAATATTATTACATTTAAATAACTGTTTTCAATTTTAATATATTTTAAAATCCTGTGATGGCAAAGCCGAACATTTCTTATTATTATCAATGTTGAAAACACTTGTGCTGCTTAATATTTTTTGTGGAAATGTTTCTCAGGATTTTTGATAAATAAAAAAAGTTTAAAATAACTTTTTTTTTGTAACATTAAAAATGTCTTTACTGTTGCTTTTGGTCAATTTAATGGGTTGTTGCTGAACAAAAGTATTAATTACTTATACGTTTAGATAACTGTACATAGATAAACACACATAAAGTGTACTTGTAGCACCCATTATTTAAGTTAATTATTAATGTGTCGTGACAGATCACTCAGTTCAAATGTCACGTGATTGGTCAGATCGGCGAAGGGTCAATTAGACACACTTCCTAGACAATATATCTTTCTGCCACTACCACAAACTCTACTGAAGTCACATTCAGCAGGCTCACTATAATGTAAAATATTACTTACAAATGTAATGAGAAAGAATAAAGACAACATGGTCGCTTTTACCAGATTTATTTATTCCTACTAGATTATTTCTCACTTCTAAAGACAATAGGTAAAATTGAGTGTCAAAGAGGAGTATTGTTTTTATTTTACTTTATTTTACCTATTTTACTTTATTTATTATGAGTTGTCTGAATCATCTCTTTCTTTACAGCAGTTGGGTAAATGATGAATTTGACCGTGCTGTTGTTTATTCTGGAGGCGTTACTACCCACAACACCCAATATATGAGCGTGTGTGTGTGTGTTTGTGTGTGCATTTGCAGTACATTAAAAATGATGGGAAGCAGATCAATGAACAATTTAGATTGTGAAACCACTCAAGCAGACCCAAGAGAAGAGAAGACAGAAACTATGAGCAACTGCAAAAAATAAATCACAAATTCAACAGGAACAGTAAATATTAAGCCGCAGAGATGCACATGAATACCAATACAGACACACACACACACACACACACACACACACACACAAGCACAAAGCCATCAAAAGAAGAGTGTGTGATCATTTTAATTTACTGCAAATCAACTGTGTATGTTTGTGCATGTGTGTATATGAGGAGAGAGAGATCTTGGCATTTATTAGACATCCAGCACCTCCACCCCACATTTTTCATTGTCTTTCCTTTGACGATACACAAATCAATCTCCCTCTGCGTTTCCTGTCACTATCTCTTCCAGCATTCATCTTCCACCAATAACAGAGTTTTGGCTTAATACAGTGAAAACAAACCTCTTCCCACTTCCCTCCATTACAATCAACTTCCATTTCTCTTCTCTTCTCACTCACTTCAGCCTGTCTGTCTGTTTTTAGAGCTTAAGGAGGAAGACAGCAAGAGGTAAATGAGAAAGGACCTTCTTCAGTAGAATCCACTGGCTGCAAACCAGCTTAATTGAAAGCTGCAGCTAAGGTGCATTAAGTTTAATAAACCATATGCCAAAGCTCATATAAATAGCACGCACACTTACTGTTCTCAGAGAGCTCAATGATGTAACGCAGGAGAGGACTGTTCCCATCAAAGGGCCGAACCCATGACAGAAGAACTGTTCTGCTGTCTGTCTCATTCAGAGCCACCTGCAGGTTACGTGGAGAATGGGGAAGTTCTCTGAAAGAGAGAGAGAGATAAACACATTATGAATCAAAATATGCTTATATGCATTTTGCAGTGAGGTACATTTAAACAAAACTCTAATTCAAAGCGATTTTCCTTTTTACATCTAAACATATTTTAAGAAACAGTTCTCAAATTTCGACTTAAAGGAATAGTTCACCCAAAAATGAAGATGCTCAAGTAACATAAAGGCTGCATTTACACTGCAGATCTGGATGTCCAAATCAGATTTTTTGACTATATCCGATTTTCTGACGACCTGCTTAGACCTTCTTTTAAAAGTGACCCATATCCGATATCTGCATTTACACTACAGGGGCTTAACTGATGTGCCTCAATGCATTAGACAGTGATATTAAAAGACCAAACTGTGCACACACTATTAATCAAGCATACTTTGTATAGTGAAGCAGTTGTGTCTAGAATATGAATGCAAAGACTTTAATTTATTGACAGAAGTCATAGAAACATTTTTAATGCGATAGGCTAGTTTCATCCTTCAACAGTGATTATATACACAGATCCGCTGTACACATCCGAGGGTACTAATGGTCTAGCGGTAGAGCTTGTGCTAAGTTAGCGGGTCTGGGTTCTAATCTGCCCTCGTATAGTTTTTTTCCTCATTAAAACCAAATGTGTTCATCAGTGATTGTATATCAAGAGCAGGGATATGTTTGTGTGCATTTTATTTTGTGATTTCGCCCGAACGAATAGAGAGTCTCCACAACAGTTAACAGTAGATTGAAGTGTATATGCACAAGCCGCCGTCACTGATAACAGCGGCAACGACCACTCAGCACGATCTCAAAAGCAACACATTTCAGCGCCAGATCGCCTCTTATTTAACACAAACGAACCAAATGAATACTCTGCTAGTCAACTAGAGATATTTCATTTGTGATAGATATATCTGTACTACGAGATGTTTCAAAAACATTTGACATCCAACTCGCATTAACAGGCGAACATCTAATCTGTCCGCTTACACGGTGGGCGCAAATGCACGTATCCGATTCATATCAGATTTATTTCCACATATGAATGAGGCTTGAAACCGATCTGAGAATATTGGAATCCATGTGCTTTTTTCCTGCTTACTGTAACACCCCTGTGGACTGTTTGTTGTGGTTTCTTCCCCTTTTGTTGGTTTAGCCCGTTCATCATTAGTTAATTATCCTCAGTGTGCTCACCTGTCTGCCCCTCGTTATCTGCCCTATAAGTTCCTGTTTCGTGTATTCTAGTATGGTCGGTTATTGTGAATGTTACCCTGAGTGTGTGTGTCTCATCTACCCGTATCTGCCTTGTTGTCTCTACATTAAATATCCTTATTTGAATCCTTGTCGTCCTCGTCATCCTGCCTGCCTCCACACACCTTGACCGTGACAATATATATATAATTAATAAATAAATGTATTGTATTGTATTATAATATTTATATTAAGTAGTTTATATATATATATACAGGTGCATCTCAATAAATTAGAATGTCGTGGAAAAGTTCATTCCCAGATGTTTTTCAAATTATCTTCTTTTCCATAGTTTATATTGGGCCGTTGTAGTCTAAACGTTTAGGCCCTATATGTAATAAATTTTTATGTTGAATCAAATAAAATATTTATTTCTAAAGCTACTATTTGTAATGTCTACTTAATACTTTCTCATTTAACACAAAAATAGCATTAAATAATATTTAATGCTATTTTTTATAGGCAAATGTAATTTGCGATTAATTCGATTAATTAATCGACACATCATGTAATTAATTAGATTCAAAATTTTAATCGACTGACAGCTCTACTTGTAATGCATTACACCCAACGATGGTGATGTGAGTTAGCGTGAGGGATTGTGACCAATTTTAACCAATTAACTGGAAACATGTTAAGCGGTAAACGTTAAAAATATGATCACTACAATTCAAAAATCTGTGATGGCAAAGCTGAACATTCAATTATTATCATTATTATAAGAATTTAATTCAGTATACATTCTATCAATATAAGCAGAGGATATCTTAATTGTAAATATTAAGAATTGTGAATTGTAAATTGATATTGTGTATACATTGGCTGATGTTAATAATAATCTCTGACTAATTTTTCTGGACAATATATATTTCTGCCACTACCACAAACTCAACTGAAATCACATTCAACAGGCTCGCTATAATGTAAAACCTTACATATAAATGTAATGAGAAATAATAAAGACAACATGGCTGCTTTTACCACATTTATTTATTCTGACTAGATTATTTCACAATCCTAAAGACAACAGGTAAAATAGAGTGTCAAAGGGGAGTATTGTTTTTATTTTTCTTATTTTACTTGATTTATTATGAGTTGTTTGAATCGTCTTTTTCTTTACAGCAGTTGGGTAAATGATGAATCTGTCCGTGCTGTTGTTTATTCTGGAGGCGTTACTACCCACAACACCCAATATATGAGCGTGTGTGTGTGTGTTTGTGTGTGCATTTGCAGTACATTAAAAATGATGGGAAGCAGATCAATGAACAATTTAGATGCCACTCAAGCAGACCCAAGAGAAGGGAAGACAGAAACTATGAGCAACTGCAAAAAATAAATCACAAATTCAACAGGAACAGTAAATATTAAGCCGCAGAGATGCACATGAATACCAATACAGACACACACACACACACACACACACACACACAAGCACAAAGCCATCAAAAGAAGAGTGTGTGATCATTTTAATTTACTGCAAATCAACTGTGTATGTTTGTGCATGTGTGTATATGAGGAGAGAGAGATCTTGGCATTTATTAGACATCCAGCACCTCCACCCCACATTTTTCATTGTCTTTCCTTTGACGATACACAAATCAATCTCTCTCTCTCTGCGTTGCCTGTCACTATCTCTTCCAGCATTCATCTTCCACCAATAACAGAGTTTTGGCTTAATACAGTGAAAACAAACCTCTTCCCACTTCCCTCCATTACAATCAACTTCCATTTCTCTTCTCTTCTCACTCACTTCAGCCTGTCTGTCTGAGCTTCAGGAGGAAGACAGCAAGAGGTAAATGAGAAAGGCCTTCTTCCGTAGAATCCACTGGCTGCAAACCAGCTTAATTGAAAGCTGCAGCTAAGGTGCATTAAGTTTAATAAACCATATGCCAAAGCTCATATAAATAGCACGCACACTTACTGTTCTCAGAGAGCTCAATGATGTAACGCAGGAGAGGACTGTTCCCATCAAAGGGCCGAACCCATGACAGAAGAACTGTTCTGCTGTCTGTCTCATTCAGAGCCACCTGCAGGTTACGTGGAGAATGGGGAAGTTCTCTGAAAGAGAGAGAGAGATAAACACATTATGAATCAAAATATGCTTATATGCATTTTGCAGTGAGGTACATTTAAACAAAACTCTAATTCAAAGCGATTTTCCTTTTTACATCTAAACATATTTTAAGAAACAGTTCTCAAATTTCGACTTAAAGGAATAGTTCACCCAAAAATGAAGATGCTCAAGTAACATAAAGGCTGCATTTACACTGCAGATCTGGATGTCCAAATCAGATTTTTTGACTATATCCGATTTTCTGACGACCTGCTTAGACCTTCTTTTAAAAGTGACCCATATCCGATATCTGCATTTACACTACAGGGGCTTAACTGATGTGCCTCAATGCATTAGACAGTGATATTAAAAGACCAAACTGTGCACACACTATTAATCAAGCATACTTTGTATAGTGAAGCAGTTGTGTCTAGAATATGAATGCAAAGACTTTAATTTATTGACAGAAGTCATAGAAACATTTTTAATGCGATAGGCTAGTTTCATCCTTCAACAGTGATTATATACACAGATCCGCTGTACACATCCGAGGGTACTAATGGTCTAGCGGTAGAGCTTGTGCTAAGTTAGCGGGTCTGGGTTCTAATCTGCCCTCGTATAGTTTTTTTCCTCATTAAAACCAAATGTGTTCATCAGTGATTGTATATCAAGAGCAGGGATATGTTTGTGTGCATTTTATTTTGTGATTTCGCCCGAACGAATAGAGAGTCTCCACAACAGTTAACAGTAGATTGAAGTGTATATGCACAAGCCGCCGTCACTGATAACAGCGGCAACGACCACTCAGCACGATCTCAAAAGCAACACATTTCAGCGCCAGATCGCCTCTTATTTAACACAAACGAACCAAATGAATACTCTGCTAGTCAACTAGAGATATTTCATTTGTGATAGATATATCTGTACTACGAGATGTTTCAAAAACATTTGACATCCAACTCGCATTAACAGGCGAACATCTAATCTGTCCGCTTACACGGTGGGCGCAAATGCACGTATCCGATTCATATCAGATTTATTTCCACATATGAATGAGGCTTGAAACCGATCTGAGAATATTGGAATCCATGTGCTTTTTTCCTGCTTACTGTAACACCCCTGTGGACTGTTTGTTGTGGTTTCTTCCCCTTTTGTTGGTTTAGCCCGTTCATCATTAGTTAATTATCCTCAGTGTGCTCACCTGTCTGCCCCTCGTTATCTGCCCTATAAGTTCCTGTTTCGTGTATTCTAGTATGGTCGGTTATTGTGAATGTTACCCTGAGTGTGTGTGTCTCATCTACCCGTATCTGCCTTGTTGTCTCTACATTAAATATCCTTATTTGAATCCTTGTCGTCCTCGTCATCCTGCCTGCCTCCACACACCTTGACCGTGACAATATATATATAATTAATAAATAAATGTATTGTATTGTATTATAATATTTATATTAAGTAGTTTATATATATATATACAGGTGCATCTCAATAAATTAGAATGTCGTGGAAAAGTTCATT